>NC_054472.1:186050090-186222590 GCF_017639515.1 Carcharodon carcharias | reverse complement strand
GCAGAGAGAGAGAGAGGCAGAGTGAGAGAGAGGCAGAGAGAGAGAGAGGCAGAGAGAGAGAGAGGCAGAGAGAGAGAGGCAGAGAGAGAGAGAGGCAGAGAGAGAGAGAGGCAGAGAGAGAGAGAGGCAGAGAGAGAGAGAGAGGCAGAGAGAGAGAGAGAGAGGCAGAGAGAGAGAGAGAGAGGCAGAGAGAGAGAGAGGCAGAGAGAGAGAGAGGCAGAGAGAGAGAGAGGCAGAGAGAGAGAGAGGCAGAGAGGCAGACAGAGAGAGAGAGACAGACAGACAAAGAGACACAGAGAGAGAGAGAGAGAGAGAGAGAGAGAGAGAGAGACAGAGCGAGAGAGAGAGAGAGACAGACAGACAGACAGTCCTGTTGGGAGTAATGAAGAATTCATTCATTTTCTGCTGTCATTAGCAGAGTCACCTGGCACTTCATTCCTGATCGTCTCCCGATGAGACACATCCACGAGGTCAACATATTCCCCACAATAAAACCTGTGCAAAAGGAACAAGCTTTCATTCATATAGCTCCCTCCACAAGCTCACCGTATCTTGGACGTGTCGTAGCTCTGCAGTGGAGCCGCTGCTGTAATGCGCGCCACTCAATATTCAAACAGCAAGACCCCACAAACAATGGAACAATGACCAGGCTGCTTTTATTTCCAAAATAAAAATGAAGTGTTGTTGTTTGGGGGAGACATATTGGCCAGGATGCCAGGGCAGAAAGATCTCCATTGTTCCTTCGCAAATAGAACCATGTTACAGTGCAGACAGAGGCCATTCAGCCCATCGTGTCCATGCCAGCCAAAAAGGAGGATAAAGAAACTAGCCACTCATTTTGATCCCACTTTCCAGTGCCTTGCAGGTTACAGCGCTTCAGATGCAGATGCAGGTACCTTTTAAATGAATGGAGCATTTCAGTCTCAACCACCGACTTAGGCCGTGAATTCCAGACACCCACCACCCTCTGGGTGAAAAAGGTTTTCCTCATGTCCCCTCTAATCCTTCTACCAATCACCTTAAATCTATGCCCCGCTGGTAACTGACCCCTCATTGAGGAAACAAGTCTTTCCTGTCTACACTATCTAGGCCCCTCATAATTTTGTACACCTCAATTAGGTCACCCCTCAGCCTTCTCTGTTCTAAGGAAAACAACCCTAACCTATCCAATCTCTCCTCAGAGCTGCAATTTGAACACCCTGATGCCATGTGATCTCTTGCATCCCACCCGAGGGGGCAAATGGGGCCTCAAGTTTGGACACCTGATCAGAAAGGCAGCAGACCCGACAGCGCGGCCCTCCCTACCCTCCCCCCTGTGCCACACTAGAATGTCAACCTCGATTACGTGCTCAAATCGCGCAAGTAAGGCTTGAACTCACAAACTCTTGCCTCGGAGGTGGAAGTATAACAGAGGAAATTACTTTCTGCCCCCCACTTTTCAGAATTGGTTTCTCCCTTCTCCAGATTTGGGAAGGGAAAAATAAAAAAAGTGTTTCATTGAAGCCTTGGTGCTGGGGGCAATTTTGAATTGGATAAGAGTGGGACCAAGGATTCGAGTACAGATACAGGCCTACCTTCCAGAGGGCAGGAGACTGACAACCGTATGAAATCAAACTAAAGATCGACGCACAAAATCAAATCAAACGTCACATTCACCAAGACCACCTATTTCCGCTTCCGCAACATCACCCGACTTTGCCTGTCTCAGCTCTTCTGCTGCCGAAGCCTTCATCCATGCCCTTGTTACCCCAAGACTCGACTTGTACCGTCACACTCCTGGTGACCCTCCTGCATTCTACCCTCATCCAAACTCTGACGCCCGTGTTTTTAAACTCACAGCAAGTCCCATTCCCAACCTGCCCCTTTGCTCTCTCACCTCCAGTGGCTCCCCTGTCAAGACAACATCTGGACTTTCAGCTCGTTTTCAAATCCCTCCGTGGTCTCGCCCCTCCCTATTTCTGTAATCTCCTCCAACCTCACATCCCTCTGAGATCTCTGCGCTCCCCTAATTCTGGTCGGTTGTGAATTCTCTATTATAAATTGTTCCAGCATCAGCTGGGCCCCAAGCTCCAGAATTCCCTTCCCACACTCCTTTACCTCACATACCTCTTTGACCAAGCCTCTGGTTATCAGATTGAACATCTCCCTACGTAGCTTAGTGTCATACTTTGCTTTATAAAGCTCCTGAGAAGGAGGTGACACCAACAAATGAACAAAGCACCTTGGGATGTTTCATTACCTTAAAGGTACAATACAAGTTGTTCTTTAATTAACCAAGTGATTCTCTCTGGTCATTGAATGCTTCATGCATTCTGGTGGACACAGAGCAATCTGCAAAAGGTCATCAAGGAGTGCTCGCAAGAGGCCAGCCATCTGAGCGATCCCTCCACACAGGCCCTTCATATCCTGGGCCTGTGGGTGACGGTTTTAGTCAGGGACCCACCAGGAAGGAATCTAAAACTCAGAAAGGTAACGAACCTCAGTGCAACCATACTCGGGAGCACTGCGCACAGTTCTGGTCTCCCTAGCACAGAGAAGGAACTCGCTGGCACTGAAAGCGGTGCAAAGATGATACCGGACAGGCGGGGGGGGTATTTTCTCTAGAAAAAGGAAGGCTGAGGGTTAGCCTGATAGAAGTCTTTAAAACGTTCAAGCAATTGCAATAGGGTGGAGTCTGCGTGCGTGTGTGTGTATACACACTCAGGGTACTAGCACAGGTGATCACATGAGGGGGGGGTTTCAATCAGCATCTCAAAAAGGGGGAGGGAGAAAGAGACAGAGCGGTTTAGGGAGGGAATTCCAGAGCTTAGGGTTCAGGCAACTGAAGGTACAACCACTAATGGTGGAGCAATTAAGATTGGGGGTAGACAAGAGAAGAGAATTGGAAGAATGCAGAGAGCAGAGCGTTACATACGAACGTACAAAATGGGAATAAAAGTAGGCCATTTGGACCCTGAGCCAGCTCGTGGCTGATGCGTTTGTGTTTCCAGTTCCATCTTCGCTTCTACCTCCCCGTTAACTTTAGATACTTGTTAAGCAAGGAAATCAATCTACCTCCACCTTAAAAATATTCAGTGACCCCGCCTCCAGCATCTTCTAAGGCAGAGTTCCAAAGTCGCACAACCCTTGGAGAAAAACTTTCTCCTTATCTCTGCCCTAAAAGGGTGACCCTTAATTTTAAAATAGTGCCCCCTAGTTCTGGACTCACCCACAAGAGGAAACATCCTTCCCATGTCCACCTTGTCAAGGCCGTTCAGGATCTTGTAAACTTTAATCAAGTCACCCCTCGCTCTTCTAAACTCCAGTGGAAACAAGCCCAGTCTGTCCAACCTTTCCTCATAAGACAACCCACTTATTCCAGGTATCAATCTAGTAAACCCCCTCTGAACCGTCGCCAATCTATTTACACCCTTCCTTAAATAAGGAGACCAAAACTGCACACAGTATTTGAGGTGCGGTCTCACCAATGCTTGTGGGGCTGGGGGAGATGACAGAGAAAGGGTTGGGGGTGGGGGGCAGTGTGAGCCCACAGAGGGATTTGAAACAAGGACGAGAATTTTAAAGACGAAAGCTTGGGCTAAACAGGAGCCAATGTAGGTCAGCAAGGCACACGGGCGATAGGGGGAAAACAGGTCTTGGTGTAGGTTGGGTTGGGTCTTGGGCTAATCTCAAATTCTAGGGAGCAGAACACGCGCAATTGGCCAGGAGGGCATAGACAAGTATCGAAGTAAACAAGAAGCAGTGGTGAGAATGTGGAACTCATTAACATGGAGTTCTTGAGGCACATAGCAGGTGTATTTTTGGGGAAGCTGGACAAACATGAGGGAGAAAGGAATCGGGTGATACATTGATGGAGGGTGAGATGAAGAGGGGTAAGAGGAGGCTCATGTGAAGCATAAACACCAGCATTGGCCTGTTGGGCTGAATGGCCTGTTCCCATTATTCCAAATTAGAATTTGCTCAAACATAAAGGAGACAGGACTAAATTCATCTTACTCAGGCGCATTGCCATAGGTTACGAGGGCGCAACACCAGGAACTCAGTCTAGTGGGCAAGATTCCAGTCCCTGCCTCACCCCTCCCAAACTGGCTAAATGGCTGTCGAATGCAATCAATCGACAATCTGCGGGACACGCTTGTCAAAGGCAAGTTTTAAAAAAAACGCTCGCAGACCGAAGCACTCAAAGTGTTTGTTCAGCTTCCTTTTCCCAAGAGAGAGAAAAAAAAAAAATCACACACAGATAACAATGTCACGTCTCACCCACTCAAGAACTGAACGCTCAGCTACCTCTGCACTATTTCACCTCTCAGCTATGCAACCAAAGGCAGGTCATTTGGCCAAAAATAAAACGGCGCATATTTTCTTGCATGGTAGCACTTGCACGTCGCTTGCTATCAGCCCCTTGAAACATTCCACACGCGGGTCTAAATGAGCAAGGAAGCGTATAAATGCTGACTGAGGTAACCGTTAGAAACCCTCTATGCAGAGAGAAAAGATTCCTCTCATTCCAACAGTGAGGGTTACTAGGATCATGACAAAAGAGAAGATGCACAGCATTAGCACAGGATAGACTCTTGCGAATCAGTCTGGGTGAGAAACTTGGGAGTGTTCTAGCTAAGAACGCAGTGGACAAATTTAATCACTCAGTATTACCACCGCAAAAGGTCTCAACACAGGATTCAGATTCAACCCCAAAACCTTTTCCACAACATTTTCTGTCTCAATAAAAACGTCCCACCACACATACGGCAAGCTAAATGAAATAGAATCTACCACGGGCCTGCCTGGAAGATCTTAGAATGGCTCCCCTTCTATTCATCCATAGGGAAAAGGTCAGAGAGTTCAGATTTCTAGCATCCACAATTGTTTGTTCACTTAGACCCAATCTGGACCGTGCCTCACAAAGTTTCACTCAGGACTCAGTAAACAGCAAAGAACAAGATTGGATGCAAAAAAAAAGCAAAGCTGGAGGAGTTTTTTTTTGTTCAGTTTTATTAATTAAAACTTTAGTTACATCAAACTTTCACACTGTGTGTAAACTGGATTGTTGGTAAAAGAATCAGACTCAGAACTAACAAGGAAAACCAAAACGTCCATTCATCAAACCGAGCCGCAGAAGCTGTTTTTAAATCCCTGGTTACCAACCGTAAAACATTTACACAACCACTAACCCCCTGTTGTGGTAACCTTTTCCTTTCAATAACAAATTATGAAACCTTTGTCCCCACTAACGCCCCCCCCCCAGGGAATTGAAAGAAAAAGTGAGGGAATTGTAAGTCGTGGTCTTCAAAGCACTCCTGGTTCAGGAGCCGTCCTCTTGAGATTGGAAAATTGCCAACGACACTCCAATAATTTTTTTAAAAGGATTGGAGAGAGAAGCCGTAAAGTTATACATCTATTAGTCTAATGTGGGCCAGTTAGTTACTGGGATTTGCTTTCAGGAACTGTGGTGACTGAGTATTTGGGCAAATACGAGTTGAGCAGGGAGTGCCAGCATGGATTCATAAAGAACGAGACGTGCCCATCAAGCCGAGCACAATTTTGAGAGGTCACTAATGCCAGAAGTATTCGCTTTATTCATCTTTTACACTGAGATGAACATCACGCGATGAGTAACTCGCCTCCTGAGACGCCAAAGCCTGTCCACCACCTACGTAGCTCAAATTAGCAGTGTGATGGAATACTCGCCAACTGCCTGGATGAGTGCAGCTCCCAAAACACAGGAAGCTCGACACTATTCAGGGCCTTAAACATCCACTCCCTCTGCCATCTGTGCGCACCTAGAGGATGCACGGCAGCAACTCACCAAGGCTCTTTCGACAGCATCTTCCAAGTCCACAGCCTCTAGAAGGACAAGGGCAGCAGAGAGATGGGGACACCACCACCTGCAAATTCCCCTCCAAGCCACACACTATCCTGAGTTGGAAACATATCGGCCGTTCCTTCACTGTGGCTGGGTCAAAATCCTGGAACTCCCTCCCTAACAGCACCGTGGGTGTACCTACACCACATGGACAAAATCCTGGAACTCCCTCCCTAACAGCACCGTGGGTGTACCTACACCGCATGGACAAAATCCTGGAACTCCCTCCCTAACAGCACCGTGGGTGTACCTACACCGCATGGACTGCAGCTGTTCCTTCACCTTCATTCTTTTCAAAGGCAGTTTTAGATAGACAACAAATGCTGGCCTTGCCAGCGACGCTCACAGCGTATGAAAGAATTAAATAAAAAACCATAAGACGCCTTTAAGGGGGAGCTGGGTTAAATCGATGAGGGAGAATGGACGGGAAGGATATATAAAAATGGTAGGATGAGGAGCTGAGGAAGGTGACATGCAGCCTGCCCACTGTGACCGTGCTGGCTGTTTGAGACAGCATTGCCCCACACCCCCACATTTTGTTCTGCCCTCGAGTACCTGCCCGACTCTCTCACAATAGCATTTCTGGAATCAATCTCCGTCACCTTTTTAGACGGAGCGCTGCAGATCCCAACAACTCTCTGAACTAAAACACTGGCAACAGATCCAGAGCAAAGACGAAGAAGCAACGGTTTGAAAATCCACCACCTCTGGCTACTGGCCCTCTCACCAGAGATCTATCTAACCTCGCGTCTCGACAACATCAAGGTGAACTGGGGTGGGAGGCGGCCCGTATGGAGCAGAAATGCCATCATGTACACGAGTTGCCCCACATGGTCTGTTCCTGGTGTTCTAACTCTGCATAGGACGGGGCGAAGGCACCGAGTAGATTGCCAAGCAAGTCTTGGCAGAGCCACAAAATTGACCCGGAGCTGTGAGCAGCGACAGGTGTATCGTTTAAAATAAACCCAGAAGCTCCTAAGGACACCTAAAGGGGAAAAACACGGACCCATTCCCCATTCCAAACTGTTCCAAATCTTTGACACGCTGCCTGGGGGGGGGGGGGGGGAAACAAGCACCTCACGTTTCATCGGAGCGATTTTAAAAGAGAGTAATTTCCTGAGCGAACCGTGAAGCGGATATGCTTACGGTGACGCAATGTGCAAAAATCTTAAACCGCACAGAAACAAGTGCTTAAACAACAACAACAAAAAAAAAACAAACCACCAACGATCCGGAACGTACTGCCCTGCCCAGCCCACTTGCCGTTCCTTCACTGTCGCTGGGTCAAAATCGTGGAAGTCCCTCCCTGACTGCACAGCGGGTGTACCTGACACCACACGCACTTCAAGGCAGCAGCTCGCCCACCACCGCTTCCTGGGATGGACAACCAACATTGGCTTTGCCAGTGACGCTCACATCCCATGATGCACAGCAAAAGCAAGGCGGCAGAAGCAGACTCGATAGCAACTCTCTAGGGAGGAAATACCCGGAGGCGGGAGAAGATTTAACCGGGGCCACGGGGAACGAGCTGGGTGGGGAGGCGGTGGGGTCAGTTGGACTCTCTCTTCAAAGAGCTGGCACGGACACAACGGGTCGAATGGACTGCACTGTAAGGCTAAACGAATCGGTTAATGCTTTTGTGCTAATTTTAAGGCAAGCGGGTACCTTGGTCCATAAGCAAGCTTAATTTAATAGAGGGTGCTCCCTGTAATCTTACACAGAGGGGAGGATGGTAAGTAAAGACATTAAAATAAAACCGAGAGTAGGGAGACAGGTGTCTGTAGACAAAGTTGACAGTACAAATGATTATACAGTATTAATTTACCACTGGAATGCGCTTCATTTGCTTTTACAGCACTGCTACACCCCTCTCTATCTTCATAACCTCCTCCAGTCCCTACACCCCTCTCTATCTTCGTAACCTCCTCCACCCCCTACACCCCTCCCTAACTTCGTAACCTCCCCCACCCCCTGCACCCCTCCCTATCTCCGTAACCTCCATCACCCCCTACACCCCTCCCTAACTTCGTAACCTCCTCCACCCCCTACACCCCTCCCTATCTCCGGAACCTCCTCCACCCCCTACACCCCTCCCTAACTTCGTAACCTCCCCCACCCCCTACACCCCTCCCTATCTCCGTAACCTGCCCCACCCCCTACACCCCTCCCTATCTTCGTAACCTCCTCCACCCCCTACACCCCTCCCTAACTTCGTAACCTCCCCCACCCCCTGCACCCCTCCCTATCTCCGTAACCTCCCCTATCTCCGTAACCTCCTCCACCCCCTACACCCCTCCCTATCTCCGTAACCTGCCCCACCCCCTACACCCCTCCCTATCTTCGTAACCTCCTCCACCCCCTACACCCCTCCCTAACTTCGTAACCTCCCCCACCCCCTGCACCCCTCCCTATCTCCGTAACCTCCCCTATCTCCGTAACCTCCTCCACCCCCTACACCCCTCCCTATCTCCGTAACCTCCCCCACCCCCTACACCCCTCCCTATCTCCGTAACCTGCCCCACCCCCTACACCCCTCCCTATCTCCGTAACCTGCCCCACCCCCTACACGCCTCCCTATCTCCGTAACCTGCCCCACCCCCTACACCCCTCCCTAACTTGGTAACCTCCCCCACCCCCTGCACCCCTCCCTATCTCCGTAACCTGCCCCACCCCCTGCACCCCTCCCTATCTCCGTAACATCCCCCACCCCCTACACCCCTCCCTATCTCCGTAAACCCACCCCCAGCCCCACAACTCTCCCTATCTCCGTAACCCCACCCCCAGCCCCACAACTCTCCCTGATCCCCAAATGCCTCTAATTCTGGCCTCTGGTGCATCCCAGATTCCCAGCGATCCACCATTGGCGACCGCGCCCTTCAGCTGCCTGGATCACGAGCTCAGGAATTCCCTCCCTATATCTCCCCACCTCACTTCCTCCTTCAAAGCGCCCCATAAAACCTCTCTCTTAGGCCACGGTTGGTCACCTGACCTCAGCTCGGTGCCAGATTTATTGGTTTGTTGACCTCTCCTGTTGAAGCTCCTTGGGAGCATCATGGTGGCGCCATACAAGATCTGGTTGGTGCAGTTAAGGCGTTACAGCCTCCAGTAGCCCACTAGTACCTCACTAAGTGACCAATCATCATGCAGGGGGCGAGAGGGCGAGTGCTGAACTCAACTGTTGCTCAAAGACAGGCCAGCCCCGCCTTCAAGACATCCATTCAAGATGGAGACCACCGGGCAGGACAGTCGCTCCATAGCGATCGGAAACGAGAACACTTTCTGGGCAAGGAAGTGGAATCAGAGGAAAGAGACAGCTCTGAAGGAGGCTATTCAGCCCATCGTGCCTGTGCTGGCTGTTACTTTATCCATTTAGACCCCCCTTCCCCACTCTATCCCTCGGCCCTGAAAGTTTTCCCCTTCAAATACTTGCTTTCAAAAGAGAATTCAATGGACGACTGAATCGGCTTCCATCGCCCTTTCAGACAGCACATTCCAGATCACAACATCTGGCTGCAAAAAATTTTAAAAAAGTGTTGGTTTTTCTTCCTTATCTTCCCCTCTGGTTCTTGTCAATTATGTTGCTGTCCTTCTGGTTACCAACCCTCCCACTAGTGGAAACCATTTGTCCCACACTCGAAACAGGCAACATTGTACATTGCAAGCAAAGTCAATGGACGCAAAATCAGGAGGAGAGATACTGATTAAACAGTGAGGATTGGGCAAAACTGTGGCAAATGAATCTCAACGTAGGCAAAAGTGAGGTCATCCACTTCAGAACCCAAAAAAAAAGGATTGAACAGGGAACTGGGAACTCTCCCTATGATTATTTTTCTGTCCTTGTTCATTAAAGGAGCTGACAGGATGCGGGCCTTTATGTCGAGGGGACTAGACCACGAGGGCTTAGAAGTGATGCCACAGCTAAATAAAGCCTTGATCAGACCGCAGTTAGAACACTAAGATAAAAGCAAAGTACCGTGGACGCTGGAGATCTGAAACAAAAATAGGCTGGAAAAACTCAGCGGGTCTGACAGCATCTGCGCAGAGGAACGCAGTTAACGTTTCGAGTCCGCACGACTCTTCAACAGAGCTCCTGACGAAGAGTCATGCGGACTCGAAACGTTAACTGTGTTCCTCTCCGCAGATGCTGTCAGACCTGCTGAGTTTTTCCAGCCTATTTTTGATTTTTGCAGCAGTTAGAACACTGCGCGCAGCTCTGAGCTCCATACTGTCAGAAGGCCATTGGCTTTGGAGGGATTTACTAGAACGATACTTGGGCTTCCAGGGTTACACAAGGTGAATTACAGAAACGGACTCCCGATGAATTTACATTGAACCCAAACATTAACTCTCTCCACCAATGCTGCCTGACCTGCTGAGTGTTGTGTTCTCTGGAATTTAGACGATTTTTTTTTAAAAATATTATTTGCTCATGGGATGTGGGTGCCACTGGCTAGGCCAGCATTTATTGCCCATCCTTAAATGCTCTCTGAGCGAGGGCAATTAAGGGTCAACCACATTGCTGTGGGTCTGGAGTCACATGTAGGCCATGCTAATAGAGGGACAAACCCTTGATTCCCTTACTGATTAAAAATCTGTCCATCTCAGCCTTGAATATACTTAATGGCCCAGCCTCTACAACCCTCTGCGGTAAAGAATTCCACAGATTGACTACCCTCAGAGGAGAAATTCCTCCTCACCTCTGTTTTAAATGGGTGCCCCCTTACTCTGAGATTATGCCCTCTGGTCCTAGACTCTCTCACAAGAGGAAACAACCTCTCAGCATCCACCCTGTCAAGAACTCTAAGAATCTTATATGTTTCAATAAGGCCACCTCTCATTCTTCTAAACTCCAATGAGTACAGGCCCAACCGACTCAATCTCTCCTCAAAAGAAAATCCCTCCATACCTTGTATATCTTTCCCTAGATAAGGGGACCAAAACTGTTCATAGTATTCTAGGTGTGACCTAACTTGTGTCTTGTATAGTTTTAGCAAGATTTCCCTATTTTTATACTGCATTCCCTTTGAAATAAAGGCCAACATTCCATTTGCCTTCCCTATTACCTGCTGAACTTGTACTTTAGCTTTTTGGGATACATGCACGAGGACCCCCAAATCCCTGTGTTGCAGCTTTCTGCAGTCTTTCTCCATTTAAATAATATTCAGCTCCTCTATTCTTCCTGCATTGCCTCACATTTTCCCACATTATATTCCATCTGCCAAGTTTTTGCCCACTCATTTAACCTGTCTATATATCTCTCTGTAGACTCTTCATGTCATCCTCAACACTTGCCTTCCCACCTATTGCGTCATGTGCAGAATTGGTGATAGTGCATTCACTTCCCTCATCTAAATCACTAATATATATAGTAAATAATTGTAGCCCCAGCACTGATCCCTGTGGCACTCCTTTAGTTACAGGGAGCCATCCTGAATATACCCCCTTATCCCAAATCTGTCTTCTATTAGTTAGCCAATCCTCTATCCATGCTAAAATACTACCCCAGCCCCACGGGCTCCTATCTTAAATAGCCTCGTGTGTGGTACCTCATTGAACGCCTTTTGAAAATCCAAGTATGTTACATCTACTGGTTCCCCTTTATCTATTCTGCGTGTTACCTCCACAAAGAATTCGAATAAATTTGTCAGGCATGATTTCCCCTTCATGAAGCCTTGGTGACTCTGCTTCATTAGATTATGTATTTCTAAATGCTCTGCTATTACATCCTTTATAACAGACTCCAACATTTTCCCAATGACAGATGTTAAGCTAACTGGCCTATAGTTGTCTGTTTTTTGTCTCCCTCCCTTTTTGAATAAGGGTGTTATATTGGCAGTTTTCCAATCCTCTGGGACTTTTCCAGAATCTAAGCATTTTTGGAAGATTACTACCGCTATCTCTGTAGCTACTTCCTTTAATATCCTAGGATGTAACCCAGGGGACTTATTGGCCTTTAGCCCCATTAGTTTCCCTGATAATTTTTCTCTAGTGGTAGTTATTGTGTTTTTTTCCTCCTCTCCTTTTTCCCTTGATTATTTAGTATTTTTGGAATGCTATTTGTATCTTCTACCGTGAAGACTGATGCAAAGTATTTATTCAACTCTTCTGCCATTTCCTGGCTCCCCATTATTTCCCCCAGCCTCATTCTCTAAGGGGCCTATATTAACTTTGGCCTCTCTTTTCCTTTTTATATATTTAAAGAAGCTCTTACTGCCCATTTTTATATTATTTGCTAGTTTGATACCCTCAAAGTTTATTTTCCCCCCTTTTTTTGGTCATCTTTGGTTGGTTTTTTAAACTTACCCAATCCTCTGGCTTACCATAATCTTTGCCACATTGTGTTTTTTTTCTTTCACTTTGATACTATCCTTAGCTTTCTTGGTTAACCATGGTTGGTTTATCTCCCTCCTAGAATCCTTATTCCTCACTGGGATACATCTTTGTCGAGAGTCATGACCTATTTTCTTAAACGTCTGCCATTGTTCATCAATCGTCTTTTCTGCTAAACTCCTTTCCCGGTCCACTCCAGCCAACTCTGCCCTCATTCCTTTGTAATTACCCTTATTAAAGTTTAGCACAGTTCTTTCTGACCCAAGTTTCTCACTCTGAAACTGAATGCTAAACTCTACCATGTTATGATCACTGTTTCCTAGGGGATCTGTTACTCTGAGATCATTTACACATTACCAGATCCAAAATAGCCTGATCCCTGGTTGGATCCACAACATATTGTTCTAGGAAACTGTCCTGAATACAATCCATGAGTTCTTGAATGCTCGTGTCTACCTCTGCCAACTTGGTTTTCGTAGCCAACATGAAGGTTCAAGTCACCCATGGTTAATGTTAGGGATGGGCAACAAACGCCTAGTCTTGCCAGCAATGAGCACATCCAATAAATAAAAGGAGGTCTTGAGTGGGACTCAAACCTACAACCTTCTGACTCTGAGGTGTCAGTGCGACCAAGTGAGCCACAGTTCACACAATGGCTTCGATAGGTACTTCATCCAAGTGGCGAGTCAATTTTGCTCGCGTCCACCAAGGTGGGGGGGGGGGGGGCGGGGAGGGGGGCAAGCATCATAACTGAGCCCAACACTGGCCACACAGGTACCCACACAAGATTGCCAGCGGTGTGTGCTACGTCAGAATCGCTGCCAGGAGCAGGAAACTTTGTACACTGGGTGCCCAATCCAATCGCCACCGCCCGCCACACTAATACCTACAGCGAGTCCTCTCGGCCCAGACCACATTCTTTGAACTTAACGTTCACATCAGGCTGTGTTTATTTTAAGTTGCGGATATGAACGGGGCTTTGAAATTCAGATGTATCCACTCACGAGGCCCCAGCGCAAAAGAAAACAGAATAACCTTTCCAAAGCCTCTTGATTAATAAAGCAGGGAAGAAAAAAAGGGAGGGAGATAGGGTCCCATTGCCTGTGTTTTTTGCTTTTGCAGGGTTTGTGCAGGACCTGAGCTGCACATTCCCTATCCCCCTACATCCCCAAAAACGCCCAGCACATAAGCCAAATGGAGCACATCCAAGGGCTCTGGAGACCCATTTACACTGAACAAAAAGATACAAATTATTTTCAAGCTGAAATTGCAGATGAGCCTCAATTTTTCTTCCAAAGCCTCTTGGGGGGGGGGGGGTCCTCAAAGAACAGCCCAGAGCAATTAATGAGGTCGCATTTCCAAACAATAGTTGGAAGACGCCCACTTTGTGACTGATACAACAACTTGCATTTATATCGTGCCTTTAACATAGTAAAAACATCCCAGACGCTTTGCAGCGAATGTAACCAGACAAAATTCTGACACCAAGCTACGTCAGGAGATAGTAGGCCAAGCGATCGGAAGCTTGGTCGCACAGGCAGGTTTTGAGGAGTGCCTTAAATTTGGATAGAGGGGCAAAGGCAGTTGACTGGGGGGGGTAGTGGGGGGGGAGGAAGATACAAAGACTTAGGGTCTTAAAAATGTTGAGTTGCAGCAGATTCGAGAGAGAGGGGGAGTTGGAGGCCATGGAGGGGTTTGAACACCAGGGTTGAGAGTATCGGCTGTATTACAAATTGATAAGTTTGTGAGCTCTCAGGGAAGACGGGAGGTAGATCTTGTCACATTGGTGATAACTAAAATTATTCCGCTGCAGGTTTGTTTCTGATTCAGTCCTCAATACTACAGGAAGAATGAAACCAAACAAGCCAATGGAGACTAAAAAAAAGTCTAGAAAAAGCACTGCATTCTCAAAAAAAAAAGGAACAAACCAGAGAATCCCATAAATTTCAAGACCTTTTCTTGCATGACTCTAGTATCAATCCACTTTCAGTAACAAGCGAATGAGGCTTGAGAGCCTCTGCCACACTGTATTACTTCAACTTTATTACAATTATGTGGCTCTTTCCCCGCCTGGTAGATGCTCTGTAACCTCAAAGCTGAAAATGTTTTCTTTTCAAATCAAAAGCTTCCATCTCACGGAGGAGGATTCAGGCCAATCCACATCCAACAACCTGCTCTGTAAACTCTGTTCGCATTTTGATAGCTGTGACAAATTCCGCCACATTCTGAAACAATCCACAACATTCCAAAACAAAAAAAAAAATGGATCAATTCATTTCATTTACCCAATGTGAACAGGTCTTTTAAAAAAAATTCCCAGGATCCAGATGCAAATCTCTGCCAAAATCTAGCTCTTTCCCTGCCTGGTAGATGCTCTGTAACCTCAAAGCTGAAAACGTTTTCTTTTCAAATCAAGAGCTTCCATCTCATGGAGGAGGATTCAGGCCAATCCACATGCAACAACCTGCTCTGTAAACTCTGCTCACATTTTGACAGCTCTTCCTAGGGTCCAAAGAGCTCTTCCTAGGGTCACACCTTGTGTACCAAACTTTCTTGAAGCCCGTCCATTAGCTTTTGAGATCTACTGTTTACAGACAAAGCAGCTGACCACCATCATCTCAAGGGAAATTAGGGATGGGCAATGAATGCTGGCCTAGCCAGCGACACCCACATCCCACGAATGAATAAAAAAATAACAAACCGATGCCAAAAACATTACCCCCTCTGACCTTCAGTGGTGGGGGTTTTATATAGTTGAAAACCTAAGAGGACTGAGACAGAAGAGTCATCATACAGACTCAAAACATTAACTGTTTCTCTCTCCACAGAATGCTGCCAGACCTGCTGAGTTTTTCCAGCATTTTCTGGTTTTATTCGAGACATGAGTTAACACAGACAGCGGAAAGTTCAAAGACTTTGGTACATATGGATTTTTTTTTTTAAAAAAATCCCTTTCTCTGTTGTATTTGTATCTGGGAATCTATTCCAGATGTTGTCTCCCATCGTCACCTGGCAATGATAGTCTAAGGTTTCAAGGGTGCCAGATCACCCTCCAGTACTAAGTGCCCATATGGGCAGTGCACCTGTGAGTAAGCAAGTTGCGCCTGCAATGTCGTTAAAAACATCCCGAGGTGTTTGACGGGAGTATTTTAAAACACAATTTGACATCGAGCGGTGCATGAGCAGCTGGAGACATGGCAGATTTAGGAGGCTCTGCCATGTCTGCGATTGGTAAGTGGTTAGTACTCTCACCTCTGATTGAGAAGGTTCCAGGTTCAAGTCCCACAAGCACAATATTAGAGGCTGACACTCGAGCGCAGTACAGAAGGAGTGCTGCACTGTCAGAGGCGCCGTACTCCAGATGGGTCATTCAAACCAAGGCCCCTTCTGCCTTCTCAGTTGGATGCAAAAGATCCCATGGCACAATTTTGTTCTCCATGGTGGCCTGGCCAATATTTATCCCTCAATCAACATCACAAAAACAAATTATTTGGTCATTACCACATTACTGTTCATGTGAACTTGCTATGAGCGAATTGGCTGCCGTGTTTCCTACATTACAAAAGTGACTGCACTTCAGAAAATCTTAAGAGTCCTAGAGTCCGGAAACAGGCCTTTCGGCCCCTTGTGCCCGTGCTGGCCATCAAGCCCCTATCTATTCCAATCCCATTTTCCAGCACTTGGCCCGTGGCCCTGTATGCTACGGCGTTTCAAGTGCTCATCTAAATACTTCTTAAATGTTGTGAGGGTTCCTGCCTCTACCACCCCCTCAGGCAGCGTGTTCCAGATTCCAACCACCCTCTAGGTTAAAAAAATTTTCCTCAAATCCCCTCTTAACCTCCTGCCCCTTATCTTAAATCTATGCCCCCTGGTTATTGACACCTCTGCTAAGGGGAAAAGTTTCTTCCTATTTACCCTATCTATGCCCCTCAATTTTGCACAACTCTTATCAGGTCACCCCTCAGCCTTCTCTGATGCAAGGAAAACAACCCCAGCCTATCCAGTCTCTCTTCATAGCTGACACGCTCCAGCCCAGGCAACATCCTGGTGAAACTCCTCTACAATCACATCCTTCCTATAGTGTGACGACTTCATTGGCTACAAAACGCTTCAAGGCATCCGAGTGTTTCTATCTTATTCCCATTACGTCCCATTCCCCCCAACTCCCACAATCCAGTCTACATGCACCAGCCATAACTTACTTGCCTCCTCCAGTCCGACTGACGAGTCAACATCAACTTGAACCTGCCACTCTCTCATGGCTTCAGCAGCATTGGCCAAGGGAACACTGTGCACGTCTCTTCACTCATTTGAGATGGGGTCATTGCTGGCAAGGCTGGCATTTATTGCTCATCTTTAGTTGCACTGAGAAGGCCACACTGGGTGCCCTAGACTCCCTGAGGCTAGTGCAATTTTTTTGCTCGTGGTTTGGCTTGCTAGGTGATAAAAGGGAGAGCAATTAAGACTCAACCACACTGGGACTGCAGCCACGTCCCAAACCGGGTAAAGAGAGCAGAAGCAACTTCATGATACCAGTTGCAGATTTCTCTTCGAGAATTTGAGTTGCATATTTTACCAAACTCGAGAAGCTGGGATTTGAACTCTCTGAATGATTAGGCCAAGCCTTAAGAATACCACTATTGTCACCATTAGCACATCCTTTAGCTAATATCACCACCATCAACACCCCTTTGTCCTTTTGTTTATGACATCTTTGACAATCTCTTGTTTGCCTCCACTTATCTCTGGCCCTCTACCCAGCTCCACCTGTCCCAACCCCCCTCCCCCGCTTAAACAGCTTATATTTCACCACATTTCTTATCCCTCTTCAGTTCTGATGAAGAGTCATAAGGACACGAAACATTAACTCTGTCTTCCTTTCCACAGATACTGTCAGGCCTGCTGAGTTTTTCCAGCAATTTTTGCTTTAGATTTAGAATACCAGTTCAGTAACATGACCAGTCAGCTCCAGCCTTACTCATTCCAGGAGGATTACACCGGGAAATATTTTGCCTCTCTCACAAATGCTGGAACTGAAGCCACAAGAACATAAACAGGAGTAAGGATGGGCTACGTGGTCCCAACTGGCCTGCTTCATTATAGGATCATGGCCTTAACTCCACTTTACTGAATGCCCCCCACATAACCCACTTTGCTGACGGCACATGCGCCCCCCCCCCCGGCCCCCCCACCCCCACCCCCCCTCACACACCTCCCCCCCCACCCCTTACCCACCTCCCTCCATCCCCCCACCCCGCCTCCCCCTCCCCCTTCATCTCCCCACCCCACCCTCCTCGCCTCCATCTACCTTGCCAATCAAAAATCTATCGCAGTCTTGAAAATATTCAAACGGCCCAGCTCCCTGGGGTAGAGAATTACAAAGGCTGATGGCCCCCTCAAGTTTTAAATAGGAGACTCCTCATCTTTATACTGTGCCCCCCCCCCTCACCATTCTAGATTCCTGCATGAGGGGGGAGAACGTCTTCTCAGCATCCAGCCTGTCGAGCGCCCCCCCCCCGCCTCCACAGAATCTTAAATATTTCAATACCACCTCTCGTTTCTTCTAAACTTCAACAAGTATAGGCCCAACCTGCTCAAACTTTCCTCATAAGACAACTTTGATTCGGAAAGCTGAACAGAGTAAACGTTGATACGTATCTGCTTTGAGCTACTAAGCTAATGGAAAATTGGAAAAACATCCAGTGGTAAAATGTTTATTAGTCTGTTTGTACTGACCGTAAATACTAACTTGATTAAGAACATGAGAAATAGGAGCAGATGGAGGCCATTCAGCCCCTTTGAGCGAGCCTCCCTCTGATTCTCCTAAACTCCAATGAGTATCGGCCCAACTTTCTCAACCTTTCCTCACAAATCAACCCCTTCGTCCCAGGAATCAACCAAGTGAACCTTCTCTGAACTGCTTCCAATAGTAAAGGTAGGGGGCCAAAAAACGTCCACAGTACCCCAGGTGTGGTCTCATCAACCCTGTACAGTCAACTGCGAACTAAAAGCAGGAGAAGGCCATTCGGCCCCTCGAGCCTGCTCTTGCCATTCAGTAAGATCTAGGATGATCTGGTTGTGGCCTCAATTGCACTTTCTTGGCTACCTCCGATAACCTTCGACTCCCTTATTCATCAAGAATCTACCTACCCCTGCCTCTGCTGCTCTCCGGGGAATAGTTCCACAGACCCTGGCCCTCAAGAGAAAGAGATTCTCCTCAGCGCCATCTCAATTGGGAGACCCCTTATCTTTAAACTGTGCTCCCACCCCACCCCTAGTCTCTCCCACAAGGGGAAGCATCTTTTCAGCATCCAACCCTGTCCCTCAGCATCATGTACGTTTCAAGATGTCGTTCTAAGGTCTCAGAAGCAACACAAAAGCCTGATGGGGACTCCGTATTTGGTGTCACAGGTTAAGACGGTTTCTTGGAAAGTACAGAAAAGCATTATCTCCCACAGGCTTACTGAATGTGCCCCCCCCCACCCCAGCCCCCACACCCAACAACCCCTGATCAGCTGACTTCCAATCAACACATTCCCCTTTTGTTTAGCAGATCAGGCCTAGTGTGTCCCTGTGGTTTTTTTTTTTCCCCCTCACCACACAACTAAGCTTTTTATTCCAATCCTTAGGGATCCTTGCACTTAAGAACGGTAAAAGAAAACAGCTTTAATGCGGACTCACACACACACACACACACACCCCTCCACCTCATCCCCACCCAATCCCTGCTCCCATCAGGGCTTCTTATATAAAAACTTAACATTTCCACCAACTCCTGGAGAACACGATGGGAAAACAGAGAGAGAGAGAGAGAGAGAGAGAGAGAGAGAGAGAGAGAGAAAAAAAAATCCCTATGTGGAGCAGCTTTGTGCGTTAGTTTGTGCTTGGCGTGTACACTGCAGTCAAGGCCGTATGTGGTTATTGCGGTGCATTCCAGTTAATGGGCTAAGAGCTAATTGGGAGTCAAGAACACGTCAAAAAAAACCCCACAGAGACGTCTCTGGAAATACTAATGTTACGCATCCAATTCTGAAAAGATAACCACACATGAAATAGTGCTAACAAGGGCTTCTTTATGCTCACCCACCTGCCTGCTAGTGGATTTATGCACAGATATTATATTTAAGACTTTTAGTCACGTGGGGAGGCTAAAGAAGCTGGGGCTGTTCTCCTGCAGAGCAATGGTTAAGGGGAGATTTAATAGAGGTGTTCAAAATCATGAAGGGCTTTGATAGAGTAAATAAGGAGAAACTATTTCCAGAAGGGGTGGTAACCAGAGGACAGATTTAAGATAATTAGCAAAATAAGCAGAGGGGAATTTTTTTTTTAAAACACAAAGCTTAGGATCTGGAATGTGCCACCCGAAAGGGCGATGGAAGCAGATTCAATAGGAGCTTTCAAAAGGTTATTGGGTAAATGCTTTTAAGGGGTAAAATTGGCAGGGCTACGGGGAAAGGGCGGGGGGGGGGGGGGGGGGGGGGGTAAAGTGGGACTAATTGGAGAGCTCCTTCACAACGAGCCAGCACAAGGCATGACAGGCCAAAGGGCCTCTATCAGCGCTGTATCTTTCTAAATGATGCCCAGCTCGCCGCAGCACCATGAGCCACTCGCTGCAAACTTAGCAGCAACCCCTTCCCTCCAAGGCTGAGATAAAAACGGTCACAAACAAGCCTTTCAGAATGTGAACACTCTTATCAGCCAGCATTGCATTCCAGGCGAGTTGTTCCATACACAGGTGGGGAGGGGGCTGGTGGTGGTGAGAAAACACACACACTTTGCACAGTCTGAAGCTTCACATTCTACCGAGCACAGACAAAAGGCTGCAGTGCATCTCTCTCTCTCTCTGGGCTACCCAATCACTGCCAATTCCCTTTGCTCTACAAGGGCAAATCTCCAAAATAGGTGACTTTCAAAAAAAAAACAGCAGCAGCTGACTGCATTCCCAATGTATAATTCTGAATGATCTGAGGGGGGGAGAGGGTGGGGGGGGGGGGGGGGGGGGGAAAGTTGGGGGGGAGAAAGGGGGGGAACGAGAACAAAGAGAGAGGGGAGTTGGGGAGTGGGAGGGGTTGGGGGGAGAGGGGGAAATGAGAACAAAGAGAGACGGGAGTTGGGGAGTGGGGGGTGGGAGAGGGGGGAATGAGAACAAAGAGAGAGGGGAGTTGGGGAGTTGGGGGGGGGGGGGTGATGATGGAGAAAGCATAAGTGAACAAGCTTCAATCGAATTTATTAACAATATAAAAAATCGCCAGCCTGTTTGGATTGAAATTGGAGGAGAGACTTCATCACATTGCATTGATCAACTTCCAAACAAAGACCCTGGATATATTGATCAACCACACACCCCCACCCAGGTTATTTGCCCATCTGACAACTCTCAGTCAGTACAGTAAAACAGTCCTGTTCAAATGTTACACCTTTCCTTTACAAACACAACACAGATTTACACACACGCAAAATTTAAGTAGATAAAGGGTTTTGGACAACAGATGCGATTTAATCACCATCCAGCCCTGTGATTAATTCCCAAGTGCAGATATTGCTCAAGACTGTAAAGTCAGGAAGTTATTTTAAGCCATTTTTGCTTACTGCATGCATCAAATTGTGATCTAAATCAATTAAACTCTCATCTTCCTTCCTGTAATGTTCTTTGCACCTACATTAAAGTTCGTGTCCAATTAATTTATAGCCTTTTTTCTCGAGATGCCTCTTATTGCTCTTATAAGCTGCTACATTTAAATAATAAATTTCAAATTTTTTAATGAGTGCTGAATTTTTAAAAAAAATTTCCAACAAATGATATTGACCAATTTGAAAGCACACGTGACATTTTAAGTGACTTTAAATGCAAAAAAAAAAGGTTTAAATTATCAAATTATCTAAAATCCACAATAGAACAGCAGCAGTGCAATTCAAAAAAAAAAATTCTGACCTCAACCAGCCATAGTTTGCGAGCTATTAATGTATGAAAATACTCCCAGAATTGTCAGGTGAAACAGAGTCTGGCTTCTATATATTTCCAGTTACTGGGAAATAATGTACAATCTAGGTGCTCAGATAGCTACGAATCAGGAGCTTTACTGTCACAGCTTCCCATCATTAACCCCCTCATATCGTGTTGTTAATTCTTTCATGGGTACATTATGGCTAAATAATTAGTACTATTAGGTTCATATGTGGAGCAGGAGTAGGCCGTTCAGCCCTTCGAACCTGCTCCAACATTCTATAAAATCATGACTCGACTCATCTCATTTTGGCTCAACTCCACTTTCCTGCCTGACCCCATAACCCTTGTCTAACTGAGCCTTCAGCAAATTCAATGACCCAGCCTCCACTGCTCTCTGAGGGAGAGAATTCCACATACTAACAACCCTTTTGAGGGGGAAGAAAATTCGCCTCATCTCCAGCTTTAAATGTTAGACCTCTTGTGCTTAAACTCTGCCCCCTGGTTCTAGTCTCTCCCACAAATGGAAACATCCTCTCGGTCCAATCAAGTCCCCTCAGGATCTTGGCTGTTTCAATAAGGTCACCTCTCGTTCTTCTAAACTCCAATGGGTTTAAGCCCAACCTGCTCAACCTTTCTTCACAAGATAAGCTCCTCAGCCCTGAAATGAGTCGAGCGAACCTTCTCTGAACTGCTTCCAACACAATTATATCATTTTTCAAATAAGGGGACCAAAACTGTACACAGTACTCCAGATGTGGTCTCACCAAGGCCCTGTACAGTTGTAGCAAGACTTCCTGACTTTTATATTCCATTCTCCTTGCAATAAATACCAAAATCCCATGTGCCTTCCTAATCACTTGCTGCACCTGCATACTAACTTTGTGATTCATTCAACGTCCTGGTACCACTGCACTATTGGGAATCAAATCTCAAGCCAATGCTCTCCATTGGTACACCAACAATAGCAACTTGCATTTATATATCCCTTTTTTATTTTGTTTCAAAAGGTTGTAAGGTGTTCCACATGGTTATCAAAGAAAAAACTGACACTAAGCCAGTATTAGCACAGGTGACCAACACAAGGTAAGAGGGTCTGTGGGTGAGGCTCAAGACAACATTTCTCACGTGCTACTCTTGATTCTTTACCTTAAATTCTTCGCACCACAAGTGACAGACCTGTAAACCGTCAGTACTTAAATCACAGCTCAAATCCTGAATGGTGAAATCTCCAAAATTAACCGCTCGGTGGTATTCTTGAGTCAGGCCCGCGCTACGGAAACGTCACAAACTTTTCTCTGGAACTATAGAATGATCAACACAGAAGAAGGTGGCCGCTCAGCCCATCATGTCTGTGCCCACTCTTTTGGTAGAGCTATTTGAAACAGGGCTCACTCAGCACGTAGCAACAGAATGTCACATTTTGCTGCACTTTGTTCTAAACTGTGCCATCTCTAAAAAAAAATTACACACAAACCAGAGATTCTGAAAAAGCAATAAATGGATTCCTAAATATTTTTCACTCCAGTACAAAAATTAACTGCAGATTTTTGCAATGGATAAATTTATCTATTCCACAATTACAACTAGTTACTTGGAGCGGAAGAGCAAATTCATGTTTTTTTTTACACATAGAATGCACAGCAGCAAGCTATACAGCCTCACTGGCCTACGTTAGTGTCTATGCTTCACACGAGCTGTTCTGCACCCCCCCCCCCTCCCCCACCCCCAATACTACCTCATCTGCACCCCCCCCCATTAACATAACTTATTTCTACCTCCCTCTAATCTATCTAGCTCCCCCTTTAGTGCATCAGTGCAATTCACCTCAACCACTCCAAGGCGTTGCGAATTCTACATTCTCCCCACTCTCTGGATAAAGAAGTTTCTCCTGAATTCCCTACTGGATTTAAGTGACTATCATACATTCCAACACACGCCAACGGCAGGCAGTAAGAGCGGGAGAGGTTCCTGGTCGGCCGTGTGATGGGAAGTAAAGTTGGAGCCTCTAACATCACTATCCACAGCTCCAGACTACAGCATGCATGTACAAGTGCATGTTGCCACAGCAACTAGGACTGGACTCCCTCTATAATTCAGGTTTCCCCCCAACAAAATAGAAACATCTTCTCTATGGCTGCCCGATCGAATCCCTTCATAATTTCAAAGGCCTCAATCAGGTCAGCCCTCAGCTTGGAGAAGAGGCAGACACAATCTGTTCAGCGCTTACAAGTGGTTAGAACCTCTCAGTTCACCAACTAATCATCAAAGCATTGACTCAGCCTGAAAACCAACACTCACATCAGCGGCAGCTCCAAAAGGACCTTATTTGTACAACTCTCCTGCCTGGATCAGTGCTCAATGCACCTTCCTTGTCGTTACAGACAGGGTTGGTACTGGAGTTATCGTCAATGTGGTGTTCAACCACAGGATGCACCAGGTCACCTTTTCTACCATCAGTTACCTCTTCACTCCAATGTTATACTATATTTTTTAGCTTGAGCCAGAAATGACTGTGACTCTTAAGTTACAGCGAGAAAAAAAAAACACACCCCTTAAAGGCCTTTGGAAATGACAGCTGTCTTTCATCCCCCCAAAAGCAGGAGAAAAAGACTCGCATTTCTATAGCACCTTTCACCTCAGAACACCCCAAAGCTTATATTGTGAGGTATACTTGCTGTTATAACGTAGGAAACTCAACAGCCAAGCATAGGAACAAGCCATTCAGTAAATCATATTTACGCCAGTGTTCATGCTGCATATGAAGACAATTTAGGAAGATGATTTACCAACATATCCTTCCATTTCTCCCTTCCCTGTGTGTGTTAAGCTAACCTCCCATTAACTGCATCTATGATTTTTTGCCTCAATCACCCACCATGGTGGCAAATTTCACACTCAGGGAAATGAGATTCTGTTCCAATTCCCTACTGGGATTTATCAAGGTATACGTACCATATTTATGGCTCCCAGCTTTGGACTCCGACTGCTCAAGTGAAAACATCTTCCCCATATCCACCTACTCAAACCACCTTCACCATTTTAAAAGACCTCAGTTAGATCTCCTCGCAATTAGGACACAGCAAAGTCCCATAAAAAAAAAATGCAATAATGATCAGATAATCTTTTTTAGTGATACTGGTGGAAGGATAAATATTGGCAGGCCACTAGGGAGGTTTCCCCTCCTCTTCTGGGATTACTGACGTTGGATCTTCTACGCCCACCCAGGCTAGGCAGAAGTTTAACTCAGCTTGAAGCCTCATCCAAAAAGATGGCACTTCTGACAGTGCAGCACTCCCTCAGTACTGCACTAGGTTGTTGGGCTAGATTATTGCCATGTCTCTGGAATGGGTCTTGAACCCACAACATTCTGACTCAGATGAGAATGCTACCCGCAGTGATACAGGAAGATGAATATCCATATTTACAATCTCTAGCATAATTAAGGTCTGATCTTCAGCTGCATTGTAAGCATTTAAAATGGTAACTCAAACACCCAGGAGATTTCATTTGCAGAATGTAGTCTCCACATTTTATTTTACCACTCAAACTTTACACTGAGAATAGTTAAGACAAAAGTAAATCATGACAGTTCTGACTTTTTCTGATGTTCACCTTCAGCTTAAAAAAGGTTTTAGCCAAGACAGACATGGATTACACTTCCATTCACATCTATATCTGAATAAGTGGATGGAGGAGGATAGTTTTGCATGCAAATAGGGGTCTAAAGAAGGGAGCCATGAATATGGAACGGTCCTTGATAAATCCAGTAAGGTTTAGTAGGATGCCACCACAGGGAGATAAAAGCTCATGGTGTAGGGGGTAACATATTGGCATGGATAGAAGATTGGCCAAACAGGAAACAAAGAGTAGGCATAAAAAGGCCTTTTCCTGGTTGGCAGGATGCAATGGGTGGTGTGTCACAGGGATCAGTGCTGGGACCTCGACTTTTTATGATTTATATAGAAATGGATGAAGGGACAGAAGGTACGGTGGCTAAATTTGCTGATGACACAAAGATAGGGAGGAGAGTAAGTTGTGAAGAGGATGCAAGGAGGCTGCAAAGGGACACAGGTAGGTTAAGTGAGTGGGCAAAGATCTGGAAAAGAGTATAAAAGAGATTCAGAGCTCTGAGATTCAGAGGGATCTGGGTGTCCTGGTGCATGAATCACAAAAGGTTAGTATGCAGGTACAGCAGGTAATTAGGAAAGCTAATAGAATGTTATCATTTATTGCGAGAGGAATTGAATCCAAAGGAGGGAGGCTGTGCTTCAGTTATACAGGGCATTGGTGAGATCACATCTGGAGTATTGTGTACAGTACTGGTCTCCTTATTTAAAGAAAGATATAAATGTGTTGGAAGCAGTTCAGAGAAGGTTTACTAGATTAATACCAGGAATGGGCAGGTTGTTTTATGAGGAAAGGTTGGACAGGTTAGGCTTGTATCCACTGGAGTTTAGAAGAGTAAGAGGTGACTTGACTGAAACGTACAAGACCCTGAGGGGTCTTGATAGAGTGAATGTGGAGAGGATGTTTCCTCTTGTGGGAAAATCTAGAACTAGTGGTCATGGTTTAATAATAGAGAGTCACTCATTTAAGACTGAGGTGAGGAGAAATTTATTCTCAGAGGGTTGAGTACCTTTGGAACTCTCTTCCTCAAAAGGCAGTGGAAGCAGAGCCTTCCTTTTGCTCACCTGCTCTAATATCTCCTAATAAAACAGAATATCACAGCAAGCCACAATGTTTCTGTTGCACCTTGGGACGTTTCATTATGTTAAAGGCACTATATAAATCACAGAATCACAGT
The DNA here is from genome assembly GCF_017639515.1 of Carcharodon carcharias. NCBI lineage: Eukaryota > Metazoa > Chordata > Chondrichthyes > Lamniformes > Lamnidae > Carcharodon > Carcharodon carcharias. The sequence goes on along the minus strand of NC_054472.1, from coordinate 186,196,646 downwards.
GCAGAAGAGGCCCTTCAGCCCATCGAGTCTGCACCAACACGTGAGAAACACCTGACCTAGCTACCTAATCCCATTTACCAGCCCAAAGCCTTGAATGTTATGATGTGCCAAGTGCTCATCCAGGTACGTTTTAAAGGATGCGAGGCAACCCACCTCCATCACCACCCTCTGGGTAAAAAGATTTTTCCTCACATCCCCCTAAACCTCCTGCCCCTCACCTTGAACTTATGCCCCCTTGTGACTGACCCTTCAACTAAGGGGAACAGCTGCTCTCTATCCATCCTGTCCCATGCCCCTCATAATCTTGTACACCTCATTCAGGCCGCCCCCTCAGTCTTCTCTGCTCCAACGAAAACAAGCCAAGTCTATGCAACCTCCCTTCATAACTTAAATGTTTCATCCCAGGCAACATCCTGGTGAATACAAGCTGTTGCTGTCATTCTACACCAAATCTCCCACATGGATGACTACGGAATGCCCAAGCAGATCTTCTCTGGGCAACTGACACAAGGCAAATAACATCAAGGTGGTCAGTACCAACGATACCAAGGGTAATCCCAAAAAAGGTCCTTACAAACGTCTGCATTGCAGACCGCCCTCTTGGGAAAACAACGCAGCCGAATTTAGCTCCATGTGCTTTGAGGACCATCTTCACCGGGTTCGCAACATCTGACAGGCCCCAAGGAAGACCAGAGGTGGCACAGCTGCAGTCGTTTCCCCCAAGGACTAACTACGCCAATATGAGCTGCCAGTTCTGTGGATGCCCCACATCAGACTCTTCAATCATGAGGAGACCCACTGAAGCCACTTGCAGCTTGGACATACTTGAATAACAAGGAGTCTACAACCATAACAAAAACAGAATTACCTGGAAAAACTCAGCAGGTCTGGCAGCATCGGCGGAGAAGAAAAGAGTTGACGTTTCGAGTCCTCATGACCCTTCGACAGAACTACGACAGTTCTGTCGAAGGGTCATGAGGACTCGAAACGTCAACTCTTTTCTTCTCCGCCGATGCTGCCAGACCTGCTGAGTTTTTCCAGGTAATTCTGTTTTTGTTTTGGATTTCCAGCATCCGCAGTTTTTTTGTTTTTAAGTCTACAACCATACTCATCAGAACAGCTGTGCAGCACTTAAACTTAAGATACTTGTATTTTGAAACTATTTAGCCCAATAGATGTGGTCCAAATTAATATATTTTTCTGCCAACATTGTTCTAAGGATTAATTACTTGGCCTTGTGGAAAACAGAAGCTCTGGCACCACATTAAGTCAAAATTAAATACCTTTATTGTCCAATTTAAATTCCTCTGCCTCACTCAAGCATTTGCAGCATGGTACCTTATCTCTCACAATTATCACTTTTCATCTAGACTGGTCAGTGTTTAAAGGCAAGGAGCTGATTAATGAATGACCAATCTTTAATGTGGGAGCTTTGAAATAGTGGTTAGGCAGCAGTTGCTTGCATTAGCTAAATAAAATCAAAACACACATTTGTATGCATGGTTCATCTGAAAGACTATTTCTATTAACTGGCTTAAAAAACAGTCCTGCATTCAGTTGAGGTTTAAAACCGACCCACACAAAAGGTCAGACTCGTGTGCATGTTTGTGTTCAAGGTATTATACTTAACAAAACAGTTCTTGAGCTGGGAAAAAATAAAATCAAATATGCACAACAACATTATTACATTTATATAGCACCTGATAGCACATCCCAAGGCACTTCACAGGAGCATTATCAAATGGAATCTAACACTGAACCACATAGAGATGTTAGAGTGGATGACCCAAATCTTCCTCAAAGTGGTGGGTTTTACAGAATATCTTTGAAAACAAGAAGTGAGACGGAGGCTCTGGGGGAGGGAATCCCAGACAGCTGAAGGGAAAACCCATGATAGAATGTTCTTCCCACCTTTCCCCGAAAGAGTTATTCCCAGGCAAAACAACGGAATAACTCTCGCAGAACGCACACCACGTTTTAAACTCTTTCCAAGGGGAACACTGTGCTGGCACAGGCGTGATGGGCCTAACGGCCTCGTTCTGCGCTCTAATGATTCTATAAGAATATTAACTCATTCTATTTTTGCCAAAACAATCACAATGGCATTTGGGAGGGGGAGAAAACAAAGCTTCATTCTAATATCCGCTCAAAGCGCACCAACTAATGTCACACCACCGTATAATCCAAGGCAAGAGTCTAGACTGTAACAAACTTGGCAGTGCAGGCATATTAGATCAAGAATATCAAAAAGACTAAGTGAAATTGTGAGGCAATTCAGTAAAGTAGGGCAAATGTCATTTTCCTAAGATTCGACCCTATTTTCTGAATACGACACTAAAACACGGTAACAGTACTTTAATACATGGTTCAAATTTGAGGAATTTCAGATCCCAGTGTCAGCAGCAACGTCTTTCCAAACCATCGCCCAATTCTCCGAGGCTGAGGCCTAGAATTCTTCAAGGTTAATGCTCGTACAGTATTTGTAATCCTCGCGATCACAATGTATATTTGCATTGCTCAACAAAACTACGTCTAGTATTTGGAATCTAGCGGTCTGCCACACCTGCTGAGTTAAACTAAAATTGGTTTCAGAACTCCCTTTTGACCTTGGAGCTCAATAACGAACATTCTCGATTGCTAAATGGATGCACTCCCGTCTCCCCACATAAAAGAGTATCCAAGCCAGAAACAGTCCATTCGGCCCAATCAGTCCAGGTCAGCGTTCATACTTCACGCGAACACCCTCCTGTCTTCCTACATCTCATACTGCCAGTGTAACGATCGATTATCTTCTTCTCCTCCGCCCCCCCCACCCCCACCCCCATCCCCATCCCCAATGCTTATCCAGCTTCCCCAAAATGCATCTACACCATTCGCCTCACCACTCCCTGTGGGCGCAAGTTTCATATTAACAGTAGTTTGGTAGGACAGAACTTGAGTATTGCTGAAAAAAAAGACATCGAAGCTTTTCATCTTGCACTCATCAGAACACTTTGCAAAAATAAAATCTAAGAAGAAAATAACAATTTATACTGTATGGAGAAGAATGTGCTGATTGGTTGGCAAGCAGACTCTGACTAGTACAGGCATTGCCATGGAGTGTGCACCAGTGATGGTGACTGACAGTTAACTGCCAAGCATCGTTTGAAATTTAAACCAGGCAGCTTGACCCTGATTAGTCAAGGCATTGCCCTGAGGAATGAGTCAGCGAATGGCTGTCACTTATTTTGTTTAGCTGAAACAGGTGCAATGCGTGTAAATGTTCTTTCTGTCTGCAAAGAACAGGGCCCTGTGTATTGTATTGATATATGTGGTTTCCATCAAACGTAATTGCGTCACAGTATAAATTGGTGTTTTCCCCTTATATTGGTATTCTTCTGCACTCATCCACTTGCCTGGATGAGTGCAGCTCCAACAACCCAAGAAGTTCAACACCATCCAGGACAAAGCAGCCCGCTTGATTGGCATCACATCCACAAACATTCACTCCCTCCACCACTGACGCACAGTAGCAGCAGTGTGTACAAGATGCACTGCACAAATTCACCAATCCTCCTTAGGCAGCACCTTACAAACGCACGACCACTACCATCTAGAAGGACAAGGGCAGCAGATAGATGGAAACACCACCACCTGGAACTCACTGCCTGAAAGGGTGGTGGAGGCAGATACCCTCATAAAATTTAAGAAGTATTTGGATGTGCACTTGCGATGCCATGACATACAAGGCTATGGGCTTAGTGCTGGAAAATGGGATTAGAATAGTTAGGTACTTGTTTGAGTGGCGGAGACTCGATAGGCCAAAAGCCCTTTTTCTGTGCTGTAGACCTGTAAGGCTCCATAACTGTGACACCCCTCCAAGCCACACACCATCCTACTTGGAAATATGTTGCTGCTCCCTCATTGTCGCTGGGGCAAAACCCTGGAACTCCCTCCCTAACAGCACTGTGGGTGTACCTACACCACATGGACTGCAGCGGTCCAAGAAGGCAGCTCACCCACCACCTTCTCAAGGGGCAATTAGGGATGGGGCAATAAATGCTGGCCCCAGCCAGCAAAGCCCACAGCCCCTGAATGGAGTTTAAAAAATTATGACGGCATTCTGAACCACAGTGCTTCATCTTGACAGAAGAGGAGAACAAGCTGCTTAAAGTTGCTCTGGCCAAACCAGCTTCCCCCCGCCCCCCCCCGCCCAGTGTAAAAAGTCATTACAGACCAAGTAAGCATCAAACGCAAGGCAAAGTTCAAACCAGACACAGCCTGGAACCTTCTGTGCAAAAGTCAAGTGTTTTGATTGTTTGAAATAACACCAAAAATGCACTTCCAAAAACCATTACAAGCAAAGCCCAGCACAAGTTCCCAAAGAAAACCACAGCTTTTCAACAGAAATATTTGAATTCTTCTGCTTTAGTTCAAAACTACTGTGCCACTAACTGCTGGAAAATCTCACCTGGTTTCCAATCCAAGTTAACATTAAAAAAAAAGCATCCAACTAACTGCACTCTGCAAACAAAAGAAAAGAGTAATAAGCCAATGAAGAATTACCATTTAAAAGAGGTTGCCCTTCATGAATGCTCCTTGAAACCACTGCATTGTAAACATCTTCTGAAAACCCAGGTGTACATGCTGCCAGGCCAATTGCTTCTCTCGGTATCTTAAAAAAAAACAAAAAAGATTAAACAATAATACAAGATACATCTCAATCCTCTTTTTTTTCCCCCCCCCAAGCTCCCTCTGGTCTGAAAAAAAAGGGCTCATAAAATTCGAACAATTAACAGAATTGTAGGAACATGCAATACAGGAAGCCATCATGCACAAGTCAGCTCTTTGACAATGAGCTATCCAATTAATCCCACTCCACCAGCTCTCTCTCTCTCTTCACAGCCCTGCAATTCCTTCCTTCTCAAGTATTTGTCCAATTCCTTTCAAAAGTTAACACTTTTCACCACAGTTTTCATACAGTGCATTCCAGATCACATGGTGGAATGAATTTCCACCTGGCCTTATGGCTCTTTCTCCACTCTTAAAAATTTTGCCTCATACCGTCCACTTAGCAGGAGGGGTGGGTTCAGACCTCTTCTTGTGTTCATTGAAAAAAAAATCACTGTACTTCATGGCAGTTGACACTGCCACAACAAAATAAACTCTCGGGAGACAGAGAGGGGTGAGAAAGTAAGCCATTTTCAAATGTTCCAAACATTTGGCCACCAGACAATGATCTTAACTGGGTCAAGGAAATCACTGTCAGACTGGAGCTGTACTGTGGGCAGACACAGGGTGGGAACAATTCAATTGTAAACAAGATGCATCTCTGATCGTGTAATTTGAATGGGGCAATGCACTTAACCAATTTCATGCTTAAAGGAGTTTAATTACTCCGCACTATTTCAAACAATTCTATTATTAGTTGTGTACTGTGCAAGGGTTAGTTGAAATAACAAATTGCATTGCTTTGGGTGGAAATTTTAGCTACATTTCAAATGCACCTTGTCAATAAACTTTAGCCAAGCAACGCTCAGAACTGCAAGAACTAATTGCACAAGTCCACTTGCCAGATCCTTCAAATTTAAAAACTTGCTCATTGCAAATTGTAACCTTTGCTTTCCTGTGCCTATGTACACAACATTTCTGACCAACTCTAATCAAACTGAAAATGCAAGAACAAAACCAAATCACGTTAATTGATTTTTTTTTAAAAAAATGCTGTTGTACTTGGGGGTTGAAATCAGATTTTAAAAGCTCGATCTGGCTGCTGCTGATTGAGTTGCTACCGTTAGCAAAACAGGTATCTGGAGTGCAGCTACAGAAAGGACCTTGCACAGGTTCCGGCTTTAATAGTCAATGCAGTGGGGCTTTTTTTTGTGTGTGTGTATTTTAGACCAGTTTCCATTGTGATAATAACTGCCCAAACTGAATGAAAAGGCTCAATAAAGAAAAGACTCTATTGTGATTTAAATCGACAGGAATGGACAGTCAATGGGAAAACGCTGATGTCTTACATACAAAGATTTCTTTTCTTGTAAGGCTGGGTGTGAAATATCTGGTGCTAAACTGCCGCTTAACTGGCCCCGAGATCTGCCTCTCCACCAACCCACCCCATGCAACCTGCTAGAAAATTAATGAGGAATGCATTCATTCATTCATTCTCGAGTTTTAAAGATTGCAAGACGGAGAGAGGCAGATTAAAAGTAAAGAGGTTGCGAAGCAGCCAGCTAAAAAGGCACTGGTGTAAGGGACGCCAGCTCCGCTCACACAACGCCGAATTTACGCCGCATGTTTAAAAACAATACACTTCTTAAACAACTACATCCAAACATGCAAAAAAAAATCTTTCCAAACGGTGGGGTCGTTTCCGATGCAAAACTTCCCATTTTTTGTACGGCATTTATTTTTGAAGTTTAATCCGCAAATTTAAACAAATGCACTGAAAATCTTTTGCAATGCAACAAACTGCTGCACAACACAGACACATGGTGAGGGGCTAAAGAAGAATGAATCTCTCTCTCTGGGTCTCTGCTCTCTCTGGGACTGACTAGTGTTTCAGTCTCTGCCCCCCATCTCTCTTCCTCAGTTATGTGTCTAGGATTTCTCACTCCTTGTGCTTCGACCTACACCCTCAATTTATGTTTTTCTTTAATCCCTCCTGGTCTGGTTTCTGTCCCTTAATTTCGCAGCGTCCAGAGGGGGGGTCTTGTGCACAGTTTTTCCCCCCGTCTCTGTAATCTTTCTGTCTCTCTACCACCACCCCCCCCCCACCCACCAACTCTGCCTTTCTCTGTCTCAGTGCTGAGTTTTTCTGCAGGCTTCTCTCCCAGTTTCTGTCTCAGTGTCTAATAAGCTCTCTGTATCTCTATCTCTGGGGCACTCTATCTCAGCTTCATTCTCTGTGTCTCTGCCCTAGTTTCTCGTCTCTCTGAGAACCTCTCACTTTGTGTGTGTCTGGACTCTTTGTGCCTCTCTTTCTCTCTCTGTCTCTCTCCCTGTATTCATCTATCCCTGTCTGTATCTCTCCCTGCATCTGTATTTATCTGTGTATGTGAATATATATATATATCTTTACCTCTCTCTGTATCTCTCTCTTTGTATCTTTACCTCTGTATCTCTCTCTTTGTATCTTTACCTCTCTCTGTATCTCTCTTTGTATCTTTACCTCTCTCTGTATCTCTCTTTGTATCTTTACCTCTCTCTGTATCTCTTTGTATCTTTACCTCCCTCTCTACCTCTTTCTGTATCTTTACCTCCCTCTGTATATCTCTCTCTCTTTGTATCTTTACCTCTCTCTATCTCTTTACCTCTCTTGGTATCTCCCTATCTTTACCTCTTTCCCTCTCTCTCTCTATCTCTCTTTACCTCTCTATCTCTCTTTACCTCTCTCTCTGTATCTTACCCTCTCTCTGCATCTCTCTCTCTCTCTCTCTCTGTATCTTTCCCTCTCTCGGGCTGTATAGTGGGGATAACCTGCCCTAAACCCCTGAGCCAGCCCAGCCCCAGGGATCCGGTGACCGGGAGAATCACTCACTCACTCACTCACCCTCAGCACCGACACCAGCAGCAGCAACAACGCCGCCGCCCCGACACCGGACATTAGGGGGTGGAATTAGGGAAGGTGGGGGGTGGGGGGGAAGAAGGAGGGAGAGTGGGGAGGAGGGAGGGGGGTGAAATCCGCCGCTGCTCCCGCCCTGAAACCGGAGGAAAAGGTCCGAGAGGCGGCTCCGGAGGCTTCGCTTTCACTCGGCTCGGTGGCTCCCTATGTACCGCTGGTCCGGACCGCCGGCTTCAGCCTCCTCTCCGGCCGCTGGCCAGCTCTCTCTCTCTCTCTGTCCCTCTCTCTCTCTGTCTCTCCGCTGTCCGCACCAGCTTGTGTCTGCGCTGCGGAGGATGCGCGACTCACAGGAGCCGCTTTAATACCGCGGAGCTTCCCAGTCTCTGTGTATCAGAGCAACAATACAGCAGCTCCCAGTCTCTGTGTGATAGTGAGAGCTCACAGCCAACTCTCTCTCTCTCTCACTCCCTCTATCCTCCTGCAGAACACACTGGGAGCTCATTCTCACACTCCTCCCCCTCTATAAAACAGCTCACACTCCCTCTGTTACTGTTCTCTATTACTCCTCCCTCCGTGTGTGTACAATACAACAGCAACTCACAATCCACTCACTCACTCCCTCCCTCTGTAATGCATCTCTCTCTATCTCTACTTACCCTTCTCTAGAAACACAGAGCTCCCTCCCTCTTTGATACAGCCCACTATCTCTCCCCAACTCACAATCCACTCACTCACTCCCTCTGTAATGCATCTCTCTCTATCTCTACTTACCCTTCTCTAGAAACACAGAGCTCCCTCCCTCTTTGATACAGCCCACTATCTCTCCCCTCCTCCCTCATCCTTCTCTATTCCCTCTGCCCCTTCCACTCTCCCCTCCCTCACTCCCCTCTGCACTCTAGCCATCCCTCTCTCTGCCCCTTCTCCCTCCATCCTCGCCATATTCACCCATCTCTCCCTCTATTACCTTCTCCCTCTCACTTCCTTTCTCCCTACCCCTGACCCCTCTCGCTCCACACTGTCCATCCACCTGACCCTTCTCTCTCTCTCCTCTCTCTATCCATCCCTCCCTACTCCCTTTTCCATCTCTCCACTCTCCCTTTCCCCTGCACATCCCTCTTCCTCTATCCCTTCCTCCTCTCCCACTGCCCCTCTATCCATTTCCTTCTCTCCTCCCCTCCCTATCTATACCCCACTTCCCCTTCCCTCACTTACTCCTCCCTCTCCATCTTTGCCCTCTCCTCCTTCTCACTCTTCTGTCCCTATTTCTGCTTCTATCCCCTCTCTTTTCATCCTCCTCTCCCCTTCCCTCTCCCCATTCATCCAACCTGGCTCTAATCCTCTCCAACTTCACTATTTCTCCCCACCCTATCCATCCAACCCCTCTCCATCCTTCATTCCTCCCCCTCACTCTCAGTCCTCACTCTGATCTCAATCCATCCCCCTTCTTCCCTCTGGGTTCCTCTCTCTCCCTCCCCATCTCTCCCTCTGTTCTCTCCCCTTCCTCTCACTCTCCCCTTTCTTCCCTCTTCCGTCCCTCACCTTCCTCTGCACACCCACCAACCAACCCTCCTTCTCCTCCTGGATCCTGTCTTCCTCTGCATTCTCCCCTTCCTCCTCTCTGTCCTTCTCTCTTTTCTCATGACCTCTTCTATTCCTCCTCCCCCTCCTACCTTTTCCTCCTCTTTCTCCTCATCCAGCTATCCCTCTCCCCTCTCTTCTTGCTTTTCCTCACTCTATCTTTTGCTTTGTGCTCTCCCCATTTCCTTTCTCTCTCCTTCCCTCCTCTCAATTCTTCCTTTTTCCTCCCCCTCTTTTTATTCTTTAATCTTTTCCTCTTTCTCTTCCTCATCTTTCACTCCATTTATTCCTGCCTTGCTTCTCCATCCTTTCCTCTTATTCCCTTTCCCTCTTTTCTCCTCACATTTCTCACCTTCCTTTTCCTCTTCTACCTCCTTTACTTTATATTACCCCTCACCTTTCCTTCCATTGATCCCTTCCCCACTCCTTCCTTTCCTCTCTCCCCTTTTCCTTCCCTTCTGACTTCTTCTCCTCCTTCTGTTTTCTTTTTATCCTCTCACCATCCTCTCTAACCTCCTACATCTCTATTTCCTTCCACCTCTCACACATTGCATTTGATCAATCAGTCGGATGCCTCGTCATACTTGGTAAAGTCTTGGAGCGCAGCAGGAAGCCTATGTAACTCTTTGAAAGAGTTACTCGTTCCTCACACTCATGCAAATTTGTTTCCTAGTCAAGGATAGCTGGTTAGTTCCTTCAAAGAGCCAGGTATAGGGCATAATGCTACGGTATGACTCCACATAGGACAACCCCTTCATCCCAGGGACCAATTTAGTGAACCTTCGCTCTACTGCTTCAATGTGAGTATATCCTTTCTTAAAAATGGAGGCTAAAGCTGTACACAGTATTCCAGATGTGGTCTCCCTAAACCCCTATACAAGTCCCCAATTGCCTTTTGAAAGTTCCAGATTTTTTACAGGCTTTTTGAAACGTACTAAGTCCTGTTCACCCATCATGCCTTGTGCTTGCTGACCCTACTGGTTGAGCAGCACCTCATTCTTAAATTTCTCACCCTTATTTTCCAATCCTCCGTGGCTTCACTCTTCTCGATCTCTGCAACCCTCTCCAGCCTATACAACCCTCTGAGATCTCTGTGCTCCTCCAACTCTGGCCTCTTGCACATCCCCGATTTTAATCACTGCCTCATCGGCGACTGTGCCTTCAGATACCCGTGCCCCAACCTCTGGAACTCCCTCCCTAAACCTCTCCGCCTCTCTTTCCTCCATTGAGACACACCTCAAAACCTACCGTTTTAGTCAAGCTTTTAGGTCATCTGACCTAAATATCCCCTTAAACGTGGATCAGTGTCAAATTTTGTTTGAGAACGCTCCTGTGAAGCGCCTTGGGATGTTTTACTAAATTAAAGGCGCTATATAAATACAGATTGTTGTTCAGCTGCCCATTGGATTCAGTTCAGTTTAGGTTGTCAACTCATCTGGATTGTTCCAGAGCCTTCCAGAATTTTCAGTTATTGGTTATGACAGTGGTTGCGATGGGTAAAAGGGCAAAAGGCTTTTTGACAGAATATATCATCATACTGGGTATCTGCTTAATTGCCCCAACTTCTCCCTTCTTCCTTTTTCTAAGTGGCCTCACCCAGTCCCGCCCAAGTGGCAATCCCACAGCATTGTAACTTCTCCACCATCACCGACCTGCAATCATCAAGATTAGTTTCCTCAACCCTTTCCCAACCCAACACTTGGCTACTGGGGAGATGGTGGCATAGTCATAATGTCACCAGACTAGCAATCTAGCGGCCCAGGTCAATGCTCTGGGGGTAAATTCGAACGACACAGGAGCTCAGGAAGGGGAACCGGAGGTCTTAGGCATACTTTTAAGAGTTGGCATGCAGGTACAGTAAGCATCTAGGAAGGCAAATGGCATGTTGGCCTTTATTGGAAGGGGTTTGGATTAAGGGAATAAAGAGGTCTTGTTGCAATTGTACAGGGGTTTGGGGATACCATATCTGGAATACTGTGAACAGCTTTAGCCTTCATATTTAAGAAAGGGTATATTCGCATTGGAGGTGATATAGCGAAGGTCCATTAAGTTGGTCCCTAGAAGGCTGTCCTATGATAAGAGGCTGAGTAAATTGGGTCTATATTCTCTGGAGTTTAGTAGAAACCTGTTGAAACCTGTAAAATTCTGAAGGGGTTTGACAGGGTGGATGCTGAGAGATTGTTTCTGCTGGTCGGGGATTCCAAAACACAGGAGGCCACAGTCTCAAGATAAGGGGCCGATCATTTTGGACTGAGATGAGGAGAAATTATTTCACTCAAAGGCTTGTGGATCTTTGGAATTCTGTACCCCAGAGGGTTGTGGATGCTCTATCACTGAATATATTTATGGCTGCAATAGACAGAATTTTGATCTCTGAGGGAGTTAAGGGATATGGGGAGCAGGCAAGAAAATGGAGTTGAAGACCAGGATCAGCCATGATTGTGTTGAATGGTGGAGCAGACTCAAGGGGTCATATGGTCTACTCCTGCTCCTATTTCTTGGGTTCTTGTAAGAGAAAGGTTAGGAGAGTTTTCTGAAACTGAGCGTGACAGGGTTGGAGGTAGGTGGAGAACTAAGGACCGCAAGAGAGAAGAGAACATGACTGGAGATGACTGTGTCAATTATAACCTTTAGGTTAGTGAAGGGGGAAAAATTGGTGAAGAGGTTCACTTCTCAATGTCATCCAATTCAATGTACATTGGCTGAGGCAAGATTGGATTTGACTAGGCTTCTTCCCATTTGAATAAACTAATGATCCAAAAGTCCGATGTATCCTAACTCACACTAAGTCCCGTTTACCTGTCAACCATTTGTTCGCCAAACTACAATGGCTTCCAGTCCAGACAAGCTATGAGATAAATTTCTCATCCTTGTTTTCAAATCCATCTATAGCCTCATCACTCCCTATCACTGTAATTTCTTTTACCCCTACAACTATCTGAGTTATCTGTGCTCATTTAATTCGGTCTTTTGAACATTCCCGAGTTTCATTGCTCCAATGTTAATGGAAGGGTGAGGTGGTAGTGTACTGCTATTATCACCAGACTAGTACTCCAGATACCCAGGGTAATGCTCTGGGGACCTGAGTTCAAATCCTGCTACAACAGATGATGAAATTTGAATTCAATAAAAAATCTGAAAATAAAAGTCTAATGATGACCATGAAGCCATTGTCAATTGTTGTAAAAACCCAACTAGTTCACTAATGTCCTTTAAGGAAGGAAACCTGCCATCCTTACCTGGTCTGGCCTAGCTGTAACTCCAGATCCACAGCAATGTGTTTGCTTCTTAAATGGCCTAGCAAGCCATTCAGTTTTCAAGGGCAATAAATGCTAGCCCAGCCAGCGACGCCTGCATCCATCGAACTAATAATAAAAAGCTGACTCCCCCCCTATATTCTCGAATTCCCTCCCTAAATGTTTCCACCTCTCTATCTCTCTCTCCCCTCCTAATTCTTTAACCAAGCTTTTCTACCTCCCCCAATATCACCTTATGCGGCTCGGTGTCAAATTCTGTTTGATAACGCTCCTGCAAAGCACCTTGGGATATTTTACCAGCGCTATATCAATGCAAGTTGTTGTTGTTGACGTTTCTAGACAGGTGTAGAGAGTTGCCACCCGAGTGCAAAGTCACATTTCTTTGGGAAACACAGATCTCTTATCACCACATGCAGGAGAGGAAGAGTTAGAGGTGGATTCTGCTTGCAGATGAATAATTTAAAAATCCATTTGAAGACGGTTTTCAAAGAAAAAGCATTCTTGCTTCACAGCCCACAGAAACTGAGTAATTAAAAGTTGCAGCGAAACCAGATCGCCAAGGAAAATATTCTGCCGTAGACTCATTTTCATTAGCTCCTTGCCTAATTCTTTACCAGAATGATTTTAATATATGGTGTAAACAAAAAATTATTGGGGAAAAAAACCTGAGTAGGTTTGACTAGATTACTCATGAATAACAAGGTCACTATAAATGAGTAATGGCCATTGACTTAATCTCTTTCTAATCTGATTAGCCCACTCACAGAACACAAATCCTTTCCACAGGCCTTCCTTAAATATCCTCTAAATGTCATGACAAAAATTTGAACATTTGACCCTTTTTCTTATTTTTCTCTCCATGGTTTGTTACTTTCTCTCTCTCGTTCCCTCTCTCTCTCTCTCTCTCTTTCTTGTTTGCTCAATGGGTAGCACTGTCCCCTCTGACGTTGTGGGTTCAAGTCCCACTCCAGAGTCTTGACCACAAACATCCCGGCTGACACTCCGGTGCAGTATCGAGGGGGCGCTGCACTGTCGGAGGTGCTACCTCTTGGATGGAACAATACAAACTGGGGCTCCTCTTGGGCCTGAAGAAGGGTCATGCTGACATGAAACATTAACTCTGTTTCTCTCTCTCCGCAGAGGCTGCCAGACCTGCTGAGTTTTTCCAGCATTTTCCTGTTTTTATTTCATACTTTAAAAGTGCTTGATTAGCCATAAAGTGTTTTGGGAGGTCCTAAGATCATGAAAGGCACTGTAAAAAATACATGCCTTCTTTTTCTGACCTCCCGTGGCCTTCATAAGTGTTTTCCCCCTCTTTCACTGCACCCTGGCACATTCTCATCATCCCATGCAGCTCAGTTCTGTCCGCCCCACACCTTTGTCTGCGCTCTCAATCTCTCGCTCAGCAAGCGGCAGGATACTCACAGCAGGATAGACATGACAGGAAGATCAATAGGAGGGCAGTGGGAAAATGGGAAAAGGGTCAGACAGATATTTGCAGGCTGCAGACGATAATCAATAGCCTGCAGGGATTTCAAGGCTGTAATCTGATTTTCACTTTTACAATATCATCTGTCTTGCATTCTCTCCAGTTTCATTGTTCATAATATAATAATATGATGGGTTAGCCTACTGCAGTTAATCACTGTAATATTTTAAAAATGGATGTGGAGATTTGGGTTACTAAAAGTAGAATGAAAAAGACTAGTGGGAGGAAGTCTTATGGTGCAGTGGGACGCATCCTCCCCCACCATGCTAAGCCAGAAGCTCCGGGTTCGAGTCCCACTCCAGGACTTGATGGTCAAGGAAAGAGCATTCATAACGCGGCCAAATAGACTGAGGATCAACCTGCGAATCCTCCCAACATACGCAGAGCCCGGCAGTCAGAGTGGGAGAGAACCCTGGTCAGCCACGTGATGGAAAGAAAGTTGGAGCCTCTACCATCACTATCCATAGCTCCAGACCACGAACCATGTGCATAAAAGTGGGTGTTGCCACAGCAACTCGGGCCCCTGGTGGGGATTGGTTGGCTGGGTGGCTGGCGTGGATGAGGTTGGTGCCATCAGGGTTCTGGACCTGCCTACTCACCCTACCTGCGGCGGGGTTATGGTGCTGTGGGTCAGGCCTGCCCATGGACAGAGAAATTAAGAAGGAGGAGAAATAATGATGGCAAGAAGTTATAATAGTGGGCGGAGAGGGGAAGTGAAAGGGCATGAAATATACGTCCACGTTCTATGCGTATTCAGAGAAGGGGGTTGCTATTAAGAGGAACAGTTGTATGTTTGGCTTGGAGGGGAACTTGCAGGTGGTGGTGTTCCCATGCATTTGCTACCCTTGTCCTTTTACGTGGTAGAGGTTGTGGGTTTGGAAGGTGCTGTCAAAGGAGCCTTGGTGAGTTCCTGCAGTGCATCTTGTAGATGCTACACACTGTTGGTACTGTGCATCGGTGGTGAAGGGAGTGAATGTTTGTGGATGTGGTGCCAATCAAACGGGGCTGTTTTGTCCTGATCTGTGGAGAGTGAAACAGATTTAACCCTAAACCCCAAAGGAGAGTCATATTGGACTCTGTATTAACTCTGTTTCTCCCTCCACAGATGCTGTCAGACTGGCTGAGTTTTTCCAGCACTTGATGTTGAACACAAGTTGTTGCTGTTGCACACTCAATATCTGCTTAAGGGCTACGAAGGCCTTTGAAATTATAGGAAAAAGAGTAACCATGAGAACAGCCTACAGACTCACAGCTGCTCCTGTGGTGGAATTGCAATTAAATAAAATAAAACATGGGAACATCTCCCTTTGAATCCCTAATGTCCTTAAGGGAAGGAAATCTGCCGTCCTCACCTGTTCTGCCCTACATGTGACTCCTGACCCCCACCAATGTGGTTGACTCTTAACTGCCCTCTGAAATGACCTAACAAGCCTCTCAGTTCGATGGCAATTAGGGATGGGCAACGAGTGTTGCCCTCGCCAGTGACGCCTACATCCCATGAAAAAAAAAACCTCTGAAGTAAATGTAGCAAACATCACAAGTCAAACTTGGAGGTTGTCATGCCATAGAAAAATCCATCAGTTTTAGCAGCAGAGACATGAGTGTTGCAATTAGGGAGTGCGAGATTGCTAAACAGAATATCATATTGCAAGAAATTTATTGGAACATGGCCAACTAAGCTGGACCAGAGAAAGGTTCACTGGTTCCTATCAAAACAGAATCTTCTCTGGTAATTGTTTAACAATGAAGTCTTATAGAGCACATCATCAACCAGCAAGAGCAAATGTGCTGGAAGAAGTGAAGTGTATCATGGAATTAAGTATTTTATTCCAATTACTATTAATGTCACCCAATAGGACTCAGTGACAATCCGTGCTACAATGAAATCGGGCACAAATTAACCAGCAACAGTGTCATTTGATAAAAGCCCTAATGTGGCTTGCGATATTTCCCCACATTTCACTTAGAAATGATATACCAAAGGGCCATGACAACTAACATCGACTGTTGTATAAACCCATCTGGTTCACTAATGTCCTTTAGGGAAGGAAATCTGCTGTCCTTATCTGGCTTGGCCTACATGTGACTCCAGACCCACAGCAATGTCATTGACTCTTCACTGCCCTCTGAAATGGCCCAGCAAGCCACTCAGTTCAAGGGCAGTTAGGGATGGGCAACAAATGCTGGCTTTGCCAGTGGCACTCCGAACGCATGAAAGAATGAAGAAGTAAAAAAAAAAATTGTTCCTGTTTTCTAAAGAGTTTAGAATGAGAAACAATGGGACTAACCAAAAGTTAAGAAAAATCTCATTGTCCTAAGGGTAGGTCATTTTTAAAAATTCATTCATGGGATGTGGGCATCACTGGCAAGGCCAGTATTTATTGCCTATCCATAATTGCCCTCATTCAGAAGGCATTTTAAGAGTCAACCACATTGCTGTGGGTCTGGAGTCACATGTAGACCAGGCCAGCAGATTTCTTTATTAGTGAGCCAGATGGGTTTTTACAAAACAATTGACTATGATTTCATCACTATCATTAGACTTTCAATTGCAGGTTTTTTTTTTTTTACTGAATTCAAATTCCATTATTTGCTGGAGTAGGATTTGAACCTAGGTTCCTCAGAGTTATTACACTGGATCACTAGAGCCAGTGACAATACCACTACACCATCACCTCCATCCAACCTGTTCTGCTGTCTAACTGGGTCATTGTTGATCCAGAATTAATGGTTCCTCAAATACCAAACATTCCTGGAAGGATGATCGACCAGACTAATGATAAGACATGAGTATGGACCCATTGTACAAACCGTTCCCTTTCTGAAAAACTATATATATATCTATGCATAATGATGGCAGGGCAGAGTAAATTAGGTGCCATAGGACAGTGTAATTCTCCTAATGACATGTTAGAAACTCATAACTAGAGCTTAGTGCCATTGCTATGAGCATTATCGAATGGGGAGGAAAAGGGAAAATGGTGGTTAATTGTTACTGTGTATACTGTATGGTCTTCCCATGGTGAAACCCATATAGTTCTTTTCATAACAAATAAACTTAAGGTCAACCAAAACTCAGCTGCCTATGTCCTAACACACACCAAATCCCATTCATCTGTCACCCAATGCTCACTGACACACTCCGGTTTCCCAATGAAGTAATGCCCGGATTTTGAAATTCTTATCCTGGTTTTCAAAACCCTTGCCCCTCCCTATCTCTGTAATCTCTTCCAGCCTCATAGCCCGCTGAGATCTGGGTGCTCCTCTTATTCAGATAGCGAGAGCACTCCTGATTTTAATCGCTCCACCATTGGCGGCCGTGCCTTCGGTTGCCTGGGCCCCAAGCTCTGGAGTTCCCTCCCTAAACCTCTCCACCCTCCTTTAAGACATTCCTCTTAGTCTATCGGCTTGGCCAAGCTCTTGGTCGTCTTCCTTAAGATCTTCTTACGTGGGCTCAAAGTCAGGTTCTGTTTTATCACGTTCTGGTGAAGCCCCACAGGACATTTGATTAGGTTTGAGGCACTATGTAAATACAAGGTGCTGTTGTAGTTTTTCATCCTGTGCCCACAGATCCACAGTAGCATCTTTTTCTGACAGTAGTACCACTGCTGCAAGGTTGCTTGTTAAACCAGGGTCTTTGATGAAAGCTTGAGGGGATGTTGAATCAGCAGCATTCCCTAATGCTCGACTACCATGCTAATGAGTACCTCAAACGGCTGTTGTGCTTTTGCATGGGGGAATCTCTCTGAGGTTGACAGCCTGAGTTCCAAAATCCATGAAAAGTTGTAACGTGGCCAATCATTGATCCATATACATCAGAGAATCGGTGAATCATAACATCGTCCTCCTGTATTTTATGTAAGGATTCAACTGCTTCCCCAGAAGTGGCAAAGAGAGGAAAACCAAACAAGAAAAAAATTATAGCTAGCATTGATGCACAGGATATATCCGTAACTGTGGGGAGAGCTCTCCAATCCTGACATTGAAACCGACTGACACGGCGCAGAAGGAGGCCATTCAGCCCATCTTGCCTGTGTTAACCCTTTGAAGGAGCCACCCAACTAAACCCATTCACCCCCTGCTCTTTCCTCATAGCCCTGCAATATCATGCATTCATCGCAAAGTTAGATCTCTCTTCCTTGTCATCCATCATAATAGAACAAGGAGAACATTGCAGGCACCCCATTAATGGTCCAACACTATAATCTATAGGTGTTATGACTCACCTCCCTGTCCCCATCATCCCTCAGCACTGGTTGTAAGTTGAAGACCGTTGTAATCTCTGATGTGGTCTCTTTATTTGGTGCTGACCATTCACTCACTTGAACAGGTTGCACGATGCTATGTAACAGGGTTTGAATCCTGCCATGGCAGGTGGTGGAATTTGAATTCAATTTTAAAAATCTGGAAATAAGAGTCTAATGGTGACCATGAAACCATGTTGATTGTTGTAAAAACCCAGCTGGTTCACTAATGTCCTTTAGGGAAGGAAATCTGCCGTCCTTACCCGGTCTGGCCTACATGTGACTCCAGACCCACAGCAATGTGGTTGACTCTTAACTGCCAATTAAGGATAGGCAATAAACGCTGGCCTAGCCAGCGACACCCGTGAATGAATAAAAAAAAAACAGGCCTTACGGTGGATGGGAAGGGTGGAGAGCTCCAAAGAATCTGAAAGATCTTTCCCGCATTGGCCATTTTCTTTGGTGACCTCAGGAGCTGGGTTAGCTAGCTTGAGCGGCCCAGGGGGCACATCAGTTTCTTGTCTTTGCTGGCACCCGTGGTCAATCTGTGGCCATATTCCTGCATCCGCTTACTCTCGATAGAGTTGCAAGGCAGAACCAAACAAGCCCTTGTCGCCACAGCTACAATACAAAGTCCCATCTCCCTACTTACCACACTAATAGGGAGCTATCGCAAGAATTGTCTCATACATGTGCAGCGAGGTCATCTTGCATGTAGTGGGACAAAAACGGGAGAAGTGTGTTAAGGTGGAGCATTCACTTGAGTCTCAAGGGGCTTGGTGCACAGTATTAGCTCCGTGGAAGTATCAAGCCTATGGGCTGTGAAATTGATGGTAAATGAAAAGTCCCCATAAAACGCAAGTTCGGACCTTGATGCAATCCACAGACAAGTACTTAACAACACAACTTCAATTCCTAATTCACATATAAAAATTGAATGTAGTATAAGCACTGAACTTCGATAAAACCCTAGTTCGGCCTCAACTGGAGTATTGTGTCTAATTCTGGGCACCGTTCTTTAGGAAGGATGTGAAGGCATTGGAGGCGTTTCAGAAAAAAGGTTCATGAAAATGGTTCCGGGGACTGAGAGGCTTCGGTTATGGGTATAGAGTGGAGAAGTCGGGACTCTTCATAGGGGGAAAGAAAGTTGAGAGGAGATTTGACAGAGGTGGCTCAAAATCATGTGGGGCCTGGACAAAGGGGGTAGGGAGAAACCGTTCCCCCTGGTGGAAGGGTCAGGAACCGAAGGGCACAGATTTACCGTGAATGGCAAACTTAAAAACGGTGACGTGAGGAAAAACATTCTTACTCTGCGAACGGTTCGGATCTGGACGGCGCTGCCTGAGAGTGTGGTGGAGGCAGATTCAATTGTGGCTTTCAGAAGAGAATTGTACAACTATCTGAAGAGAAAATGATTTGCAGGGGCACGGGGAAAAGGCTGGGGTGTGGGAATCGCTGAGCCATTCTTACAGAGAGCCTATGATGGCCTTCTTCTGTGCTGTAGCCCTTCTCTGAATCTATGATTGTAATGCAAATTTGGCTATAATACTGTAATTGAATTTCACAGTATAAAGCGCGGAGTGTGATGCAATGATTTATTTCCTAATGCAATGTTTTATTGTCAAAAATTATCAGTAGTTCCAGCAGTTAAAGTAAACATGGCGGACACACACAAAACCCTCAGACCTGGGTGCAATTCTAGAATTAGCCAAGATGGAACAGAAATTCAGACTCTCAGAAGTGTTTACACTGATTTGCCAGCAAGAGTAAAATGGAACTTGGAGCATTAAGGTTACCACTAATGCAAGATTACATATTACAATGTGGGTTTAACATGGTAGTAAATGTAAATTTTTATGCAGCTCACCATAAAAGATGAACGTGTTTGCCAGAATCATGTGCATTAAGAAAATAGTCTTTAGGGCCAATAATATTCTTCCATTTTGAACAGTGCCGTATCTGTAATACACTCTCGTTGCATTTCTCCGTTAACTTCAGATCATCCGAAATTTTCTGCCAGCATCCCAACTTGCCCGGAGCTCCGCTGATCCACACTCTCCGTGCTCGCGGCCCAATGTTGAAATGCAGTCCAGCAAAGCCTCAATTTTAGAATTCTCCTCCTTGTTCTCGAATCCCTCTGTGACCGCCACCACCAGCCCGCCACCCCCCCACCCCCCCCACCCCCACCCCCCCCCCCTCCCTCTCTATATCTGTCACCTCTTCCAGCCCTAAAATCCTCCAAGATCTGCGCGCTCCTCCAATTCTGGTCTCTTGCGCGTGCTGATTTTTGTATCGGTCTGCCCCCCCCTGCTATGTCTTCAGCTGCCCTCGGCCTCCAAGCTCCAGAATCCACCCCAACCCCCACCCCCCCCCGCAAAACCTCCCCACCTCCCCCTCTCCTCCTTTAAGCCGAGGGCCAGGATTTTCCGGCCCTGCCGACCGCTGGGGTTTTTCGGTCCCGCTGAAAAGCGATGGACTATTGGGTGGCCCAACGCACCCCACCCCCCGTGGCAAATCCTGCCGGGGCCAGGAAATCCCGGTCCGGGAGTTTGGCCATCATCTGTCCTGCTATCCCAGCGGCATGCCAGATTTTGTTTGGCGTCGCTCCGATGAAGCGCCTGGCGAGGCTTTACTGCATTAAAGGTTCTATTTAGACACAAGTCGTTGCTGTTGCCTGATCCCTCAAGAATGGGAACCCGAACGGAATTCCAGTGTGAGATGACTGAGGAAACCACCTCATTTGTAAAAGCAACCTCAATGACGCAGACTGAACATCATCTGGCAAATGGATTTTAACGTGGGAAAATGTGAAGTTGTTCACTTTGGCAGGAAGAACAAAAAAGCAGAGTACTATTTAAATGGAGAACAGCTGCATAATTCTGAGGTGCAGAGGGATCTGGGCGTTCTAGTACATGAGTCACAAAAAGTTAGTATGCAGGTACAGCGAGTAATTAAGAAGGCTAATGGAATGCTATTCTTTATTACGAGAGGGATTGAACATAAAAGTAAGGATGTTATGCTTCAGTTACACAGGGCATTGGTGAGACCGAACCTCGAATACCATGTGCAGTTTTGGTCCCCTTATTTAAGGAAGGATGTAAATGTATTGGAGGCGGTTCAGAGGAGGTTTACTAGATTGATACCTGGAATGAGTGGGTTGTCTTATGAGGAAAGGTTGGACAGACTGGGCTTGTTTCCTTTGAGATTCATATTTCTTATGTTCTTATGTTCTGATTGAGTCACAGAGTCACAGAAGGAGGCTATTCAGCCCATTGTGACTGCACCGGCTCCTTGAAGGAGCAATTCACCTAGTGGCATTCCCTCGCCTTCTCCCTGTAACCCTGCACATTCTCTCTTTTCAGATAATAATCCAATTCCCTCTTGAATGCCTTGATTGAACCTTCCTCCATCGCACTCTCAGGCAGCTCATTCCAAATCCTATCCACTCACTGCGTGATAAAGTTTCTCCTCATGTCTCCATTGCTTATTTTGCCAATTACCTTAAATCGGTGTCCTCTTGTTCTCGATCCTACCACTAATGGAAACAGTTTCTCCCTATCTACCCTTTTGAGACTCCTCATGATTTTGAATATCTCTATCAAATCTCCTCTCAACCTTCTCTTCTCCAAGAACAAGAGTCCCAATTCTTCAACGTATCTTCGTAACTGAAGTTCCTCATCCCTGGAACAGTTCTTGTGAAGCTGACTAGGAATGAACAATAAATCCAGTCTTGCCAGGCCTGCCCACATCCTAAGAACAAATATAAATTAAATCCAAGAACGTGGATTCTAGGAGACCTAGTTCTTATTTTTCCCTTCGTTCCCCTCTTTTCAGTCCCCTCACCCCACCATTTTCTTGGGTTTCCAGTTCCCTCAGTTTCTCCCAGAGTACACACATATGAACATACAAAATAGGAGTAGAAGTAGGCCATTTGGCCCCTCAAGCCTGCTCTGCCATTCAGTAAGATCATGGCTGATCTGTTTGTTTCGAATTCCGCACTCCCATCTACCCCTGATCACCTTTGATTCCCTTGCCTAACAAGAATCCGCCCACCTCTGCCTTAAAAATATTCAGTGACCCTGCCTCCACCACCTTCTGAGGCAGACAGTTCCAAAGTCACACAACCCTCTGAGAGAAAAAAATTCTCCTCACCTCTGTCCTAAAAGGGTGACCCCTAATTTTAAAACAGTGCCCCCTAGTTCTGGACTCACCCACAAGAGGAAATATCCTTCCCACATCCACCTTGTCAAGGCCATTCAGGATCTTGTATACTTCAATCAAATCACCCCTCACTCTTCTAAACTCCAGTGGAAACAAGCCCACTCTGTCCAACCTTCCCTCGTAAGGACAACCCACTCATGTGCTGCTACCGACCCACCTGAACAACATTAGGAAAAACCCAGGGAGAGGCAGAGAGACCCAAGGAGCAATGCTGGTTGCCAAAAAAAATAAAAGTGAGCTGAGATGAGAGAAAACCGAGCCCCAACATAACCACAGCGAGAGAGACCAAGGAATTTGAGTTTAAAAAATCGAACATGTGAAACAGATGTGTGTAAATATTAATGAGCAGATTTTTTAGATTTGGACAAATATTTTTGACAAACGCGGATTGTAACATGTCTAAAAAAATCTGGTTATATTTTCTAGATGATTAATAACATTCACTTTGAATTCATTATGCAAATAATAAACATAAAAGTTGTGTGGGCAGGTGCAAAGATATGACATAGGAAACAGAAGCAGGGTAGGCTATTCGGCCCCTCGAGCTTGCTGCACCATTCAACCAAATCGTGGCTCATCACCTACCTGAAGGCCGTTTTCCTGCACTATCCCCAATAGAAATTTCTTTAATATCTAGAAATCTATTGATCTCGGTCTTGAACATGCTCAATGACTAAGCCTCCGCAGCCCTCTGGGCTAGAGGACTCCAAAGATTCACCACCCTCCGAGTGAAGAAATTCCTCCTCATCTCAGTCCTAAGTGACCTGCCCCTTATTCTGAGACTGTGCCCCCTGGTTCTGGACACACCCCCTCCCAGCCGGGGGAAACGTCCTTCCTCCATCCACCCTGTTGGGCCCTGTCAGAATCCCATATGCTTGGCGACCAAGAGGTGAACCATGCTTTCATTCCAAGTGCATCAGCCGATTGTGGCCATGTCGCCTTCCTCGTTCCTTTCTGTGTTGTGAAGTATTGGTCTGATCATGAAACGTTCCATTTAACTTGACCATGCTCGTTCACCTGTCCCTCACGCAGAAAAAGTTGGTGCAGAAAAGACTGTTGACCACAAGTCTATCTATCAGTGATCCACGCATAACGTCCTCAAGGGCCTGCGGGAAAAAGAGATGGTGGATCCTGTTGGATGGTTCCCCGAGCAGACAGTGAAAGTGATGTGGTCGAATGCCTCATGGGCAGGACTTTGAAACAAGACATAGCTTGGCTGGTGGTGCGAAGGCTTCTTACCATCAGATACTTCACGTGTACATGGTACCTCAAAGGACACATTTAGAATATTGTGTGCACTTTTGGGCCCCGTATCTCAGGAAGGATGTGCTGGCCCTGGAAAGGGTCCAGAGGAGGTTCACGAGAACGATCCCAGGAATGAAAGGCTTAACATATGAGGAACATTTGAGGACTCTGGGTCTATACTCGATGGAGTTTAGAAGGATGAGGGGGGATCTGATTGAAACTTACAGAATACTGAAAGGCCTGGATAGAGTGGACGTGGGGAAGATGTTTCCATTAGTAGCACAGACTAGGACCTGAGGGCACAGCCTCAGAGTAAAGGGAAGACCTTTTAGGACAGAGATGAGGAGAAACTTCTTTAGCCAGAGAGTGGTGAATCTATGGAATTCATTGCCACAGAAGGCTGTGGAGGCCAGGTCATTGAGTGTATTTAAGAGCGAGATAGATAGATTCTTGATTGGTAAGGGGATCAAAGGTTACGGGGAGAAGGTGGGAGAATGGGGTTGAGAAAATTATCAGCCATGATTGAATGGCGGAGCAGACTCGTTGGGCCAAATGGCCTAATTTCTGCTCCTATGTCTTATGGTCTTATGGAAAGGGATTGTCACCAATTTTCTATTGAAATGCACATTTCAGGAATGAGGCCTTGGAAGAGGTGCGGTGGTTTTTGTTGAGATTCATCCCGAGCGGCTCCGTGACGCAGGACTCTGTGCTCTACGGGCTTTTCCCAGGGATGCACAGCGAGACAAACATCAACTGCTACCAGGGGGCCATCAAATCAGTGAAAGACGCCTCTTTAGTCTGCCCGAAACTTGTTGATCTTCCAGTGTAAAGAGTTGTCCATTACAGGGGGCTGCAGACCGGCACATTCCAAGGCCTGGGACTATGTGCTGAAGGGCGCAGTAAAATATGGGACAGCCGCCAGGAACTTTCATTGAGAAATCTACATTTTAAGTGGAGCCAGGCACCCTATAGTGCCATGTTCTGTGGTTAACTAAATTTACCTTTATCACACTATGAAAACTGTCACATTTGAACTGGAATATAATGCTTCTTTATAAATTTCATGAATGAAGTATACTTTTGGAAATAAGAATGCCTTTTTTGTCCCTGTTTGTGATTTTGTCACAACTACACTCAAACATTTCAGCAAAGGATGATGGGAGATGGTGAGTTAGTGGTATTGTCACTGGGCTAGTAACCCAGAGGCCCAGGTTCAACTCCCACCACGGCAGCTGGTAGAATTTAAACTCAGTTAATAAATCTGGAATTGAAAGCTAGTCTCAGTGATGGTGACCATGAAACTATCGTTGATTGTTGTAGATACCCACCTGGTTCACTAAAGTCCTTTAGGTAAGGAAATCTGCTGTCCTTACCTGGTCTGGCCTACATGTGACCCCAGGCCCACAGCAACGTGGTTGACTCTTAACTGCCCTCTGAAATGGCCCAGCAAGCCACTCAGCTCAAGGGCAGTTAGGGATGGGCAACAAATGCCAGCAATGCCCACATCCCATGGAAGGATATAAAAAATGCTTTTAATTCAGCCAATAAGGTAAAGAATAATTTGCACAATTACCTTTACTTTTATAAAATAATTTAATCATTCACGGGATGTGGGCTTCGCTGGCTGGGCCATGATTATTGCCCATCTCTAATTGCCCTTGAGAAGGTGGTGGTGAGCTGCCTTCTTGAACCGCTGCAGTCCATGTGGTGTAGGTACACCCACAGTGCTGTTAGGAAGGGAGTTCCAGGATTTTGACCCAGTGACAGTGAAGGAACGGCGATATATCTCCAAGTCAGGATGGTGAGTGACTTGGAGGGGAACTTCCATCTATCTGCTGCCCTTGTCCTTCTAGGTGGTAGAGGTCATGGGTTTGGAAGGTGCTGTCGAAGGAGCCTTGGTGAGTTGCTGCAGTGCATCTTGTAGATGGTACACACTGCTGCTACTGTGCATCGGTGGTGGAGGGAGTGAACGTTTAAGATGGTCCCAAACAAGTGGGTGGTCAGGATGTAGCAGTTAGGATGGCGTGTGACTTGGAAGGGCAATGTAGTCTATATCTTTATTGATAGATTAATGTATAATGCTTGCATCCTCAGTAATTGTACTAAATTAAAATACTGCAGATGCAGGAAATCTGAAATAAAAAACTGAAAATGCTGGTAACACTCAGCAGGTACTCAGTTCTGATGAAGGATCATTGACCTGAAAGGTTAACTCTGTTTCTCTCCACAGGTGCAGCCAGGCCTGCTGAAGTGTTCCAGTTTGTCCTCTTTGTTCTTATTCCAGATTTCCAGTATCCGCAGTATTTTGTTTTTGTACCAAGAGGACACAAGGGGTGGTCTGTAGTTGGGTGGAGGGCAGGAGTGATTAAATGACAAAAGCCTTCATGTTTCAAACCCAAAAAGAGATGGTAATAGGACAAGTAAGGAAACAAAATATGTGTCCAGAAGAGGTGTGAATGACAGGATAGTTGCCATCTGAGCACAAGGTGAAGGAAAATTGGAGGGAAATTTGTTTCCCCTGTGGGATTAATGGTGACTCCACATCTGCATTACTGTGTGCCATTTTGGTCCACGCATTTACAGAAGGACATATTTACATTGGAGGTGATACAGCAAAGGTTCGTTAGGTTGGTGCCTTCGATGAAGGGGTTGTCCTAGGATTGGAGGTTGAGTAAATCGGGCCCATATTCTCTGGAGTTTAGAAGAATGAGAGGAGATCTCATTGAGAAGCACAAGATTCTGAAGGGGATTGGCAGGGTAGATACTGAGAGATTGTTTCCCCTGGCCTACGCTCTTAAGAGGAGGTTTCAGGATGACATAAAATGAGGAATTAAATCCAGGATTCAAAGCAATTGTGAAATAATTGATTGCGTAGTCAACAAAACCAGGTCAGTTTTGGTTGAACTGGGAGATAGGATCAAATTTATGCTAATGTAACCCACTTTGAACACTGAGGGAAACATTTTAAATGTAAATGCCACTCCCTAAACTATGGTTTGTTGACACACCATGCTAGGATAATAATGCACTGGGCCATTGAATAACAATGCCTTGTACTTATATAGCATCTTTAATATAGTAAAGCATCCCAAGGTGCTTCAGAGGAGCTCCGTAAAAACTAAATTTGACATTGAGTCATATCAGACATTATTAGGCCAGATAACCTAATGGTCAAAGAGGTAGGTTTTAAGGAGTGTTGTAAAGGGGGAAGGAGGTTTAGGGAGTAAACTCCAGAGCTTGGGGCCCAGGCAGCTGAAAGTACACCCACCAATGGTGGAGAAATTAAAATCAGGAATGCTCAAGAGGATAGACAGAACTAAAGGAACACCGATATGTCGGAGGGTGTGGGACAGGTGGAGAACGCAGAGATGGGGGGGGGGCGGGGGGGGGGGCAAGGGCCACGAAGCGATTTAGAAATGTTTTGATCGTGTCCTGCATGAAATGATGATTGGGCAGGAGACTCCGTATTTTTAAAAAAGGAAGAAACATGGAATAATGGACATTGCACTCTGTCAAAATGGTGACTTCTGTTTGTAGTTTCAGGACAGACAGGGACAATGGACAGCAGTGGGAAGCGGGGCGAATGGGGGAACTGTAATTTGGCGCGAGGCCTAAAAACAGTTTCCCGATAACCGGATGAACTTTTACGATTAAGCTCTCGGAACTTTAAAGGTGGGCGGAACAAACTCTTTTGCATATCACGCATGCTCATTAAAAGGCCAGCTCGACAGAATTAATTGCCTCCTCCAAATTAAGCTATCCGGGAGTGAGAAACTCCTGCATTCGGATTTCCGACTGCATATAAGCGGCGTGTATCTGGCGAGGCAGACCTCTTCCTGGGCTTTGGAGTGAGTGGGTTCTGCTTCTTCCCTTGTGGGGACCGCTTGTAAATGTTAGCCTCTTGACTGAGGTTGGAGCTCCCTCCCTAACAGCACTGTGGGTGTACCGACACCACATGGACCAACAACGGTTCAAGAAGTAGCAGCTTAAGGGCAATTAGGGATGGGCAATAAATGCTGGCCCAGCCAGTGATGCCCACATCCTGTGAATGAATAAAATAAAAGGGTGGCAGTAGCCCCAGCTGTTCTGAAGCTGGGCGAGGGAGACAGGGTCAGCGGGGAAGGATGGGAGGGTGTCCGTGCAAGGAAGTCTGACTCTCCAAGGCTGTTTTGGAGGGTGTGCATGTAATGCATGCCTTGGTGCTGTTGTAAGGTGGTGGATGGGCTTTCTAGGCACTGAGCGTCGTAGAGAGATGGGTCAAAAGCGCAGGGTTGATGAGCTCGAGAATTTGGTTCTAAGCACTCAAAATGAGGTTACCGGGAGGCAGAGGGTGCATTTGCAGTCAGAGGAGGGAGTTGGATCAGGTAGAGTGGGAGCGCTGGACTCATGGGCAGTGGATGGTCTCATGGGGGGGTGTGGGCTGTGTGGTCACAGAAAGTCAAGGTACGGTTGGCCACAGGAGGGGTTAGGGTCAGGAGGGATATGGGCATGTCGATGGTTATAGTCACAGGAGGAGAGCAGGAATATCCACATAGATAGCAATAGGGTCCAGGGTAACACGGAGAGTTGAAGGGTTACAGGAGGGAGAGGAATGGCAAGGCTGTGATTGTGTAGGATGATGGGAGGAATTTGGTGGGTGACGGGGGGAGCATAGAGGGTATTTGACATGTTGGCATACCTCACATGCACCATGCTGAAGTTGTCAAGTTGCTCCACAGTTTGTATAATCTCTCAAGCATTCCATATGCGAGGAGCCTCTTTTTAGGTGGGAGGAGTTAATGCTTCATTTTTTGGTTGAGTGAAGGGGCACCCTATTAATCATTAATCCACTCAATGAAGAGCCAATTCTCCTCTTCAGATTCCAACGCCCAGTAAACCAACATTGCTCCTTGACTAATGGGCCACACTCCAGTGAGAACACATCAAGGTCTGGAGCTGTCATACGCTGTGTACTGATTGGCATCCGCTATCAGAGGCCGAAGTGACAGGAGGGAGGGAGGGAGGTAACTGCCTCCAAGTGACACTGGTGGGTGGAAAGCAACAAAGTCCCAGCTCCAAACCACCATTCACCCAGGTAAATGGTCTTGGCTGACACGGGCTTATGTGGTAAGTCTTTCCGAGCGGCCAAGGCCATGGTCCCTCCATAGAGTCTCGAGGGCAATGGGGGTAAGCTGACTAATGCCTGAGGGAGGGTTCTCGCACATGGATGTCATCAGCCCAGTCAATGCGCAAAGTCTCCATGTGCAGTCATTTATGAATGGGAGGAACACTGATCTGTGGGCCTCCAGGGTGCCCTTTACCATGAAGAGGTGGGATGGGGAGGCTATGTCTAGGTGGATGTCAGGCACAGGGCTTAGCATTGGCTCAAAGCTCAGAGACGGAGGCGAATCTA
The DNA here is from genome assembly GCF_017639515.1 of Carcharodon carcharias. Taxonomy (NCBI): domain Eukaryota; kingdom Metazoa; phylum Chordata; class Chondrichthyes; order Lamniformes; family Lamnidae; genus Carcharodon; species Carcharodon carcharias. The sequence continues at coordinate 186,167,677 of NC_054472.1, read as the reverse complement.
CAAAGAATATGCTGACTAGATGAATCACTGCAATTCGTTCACAGATCCACTCAGGCATAGATAATGCAGGCTCCAGGCAACCCTGCCTTTCTACTGGCTTTGGTCCAGACGAAGAAGAACTGATGCAGGTTAACCCAGGGTCAGGAGGAGCAACAGCCAGAGCAGCAAGAGGCAACAGAGCCTCAAGAAGGTCAGGATGCTGGCAACCAGGGCCAAGCGTGACGGCAAGCATTGGCATGAGCTTGGGTATACTGCAGGTGGTGCAGCAACCTACTGTTGGGTGAAAGGCAATGCTGGAGGCACCATAGGGTGTCTCAGAATGTGGTTGATCACATGTGCCAGCTTCTCAATGAAGACCTGCATCTGCAAGGACTTGGAGGCAATCCAATGCCGGTGGTATTAAAGGTCACCACTGCCCTAAACTTCTTTACCAATGGCTTCTTCCAGGGCTTCACTGGGGACCTGTGTGGCATTTCCCAGTCAGCAACACACAAGTGCATCCAAGAGGTGACAGATGCCCTCATCTGGAGAGCGCACCAATTTCTCAAATTCCGTTTGGATATTGAGAGCCAGGCTGTTGGATTTGGCAACAATCTCAGGTTTCCTGCTAGAGCGAGGGGCTATTTACTACACGCATGTGGCCTTGAGAGCTCCCTGGCATCAGCCAGTCACATTCATCAGCAGGAAATGTTTCCACCCTTTGAACGTGCAGTTAATATGTGATCACACCAGACAAATCCTCCATGTGTGTGCACGGTTCCCAGGAATCTCTCACGATGCCTACATTCTGAACCAGTCTGAGGTGCCACAAGATTTTGAGGGACCTCAATGATCAAAAGATTGACTCCTTGGAGATGAGGTATGCCCCTAGAAGACCTGGCTGAAGGTGCCAGTTTGCCATCTGCATAGCCTCGCTGAGGAGAGCTACAATGCAGCATATGTCTCCACAAGAGCCATGACTGAGCAGACAATAGACCCCCTGAAGATGAGGTTTGGATATTTGGACCACTCAGGTGGGGCCCTCCAATAATCCCTACAGAATGTCCTGGATCACCCTTGTCTGCTGCGCAGTGCACAACATCATGCTACAAAGGGGGGGGATGTCTTGGCAGAGGGAGAAATGGAGAACCAAGATGTCTCCTCCGATAGTGAGCATGATTCAGCTGATGCCAGGGAGCTCTCAAGGCCACATATGTGTAGTAAGTAGCCCCTTGCACTTGCACATGGTGAAGGGGATGGTGATGATGAGGGCCAGGATGTTGCTGAGACACATACAGAGACCACTGCAAAGGTAGCTTTGCGGCAGATAGGCCGTGAAAGGCAGAATAAGCTGCTGGTACTTATCTATTACTATTTTGTTTTCAATCCTCTCTATCACACATTATCAGTTTATTCCCATGTACCTTCATTTATGACACTGAATTAAATTGCACTGCTTAGCATCAGCCCTGCTGCCCACATGCGCCCAACTGTGCTGACCCCTTGTGCCAAATGCGCACATGAGAACCCTCACAGCACTTTGTTCTCCCACGACCTGTAAGTAGAAAGGAATTTTTTTCCCATGCCTTCACAAAGTCTGTACACATGCCAATGTGAAAGCAACATCATTTCTTACCTGCCTAGAAACCTGTTGGCTATCAGATGGTCAGGGGCCTGTTTACTGCGTCGTACCCTTGCAACGGCCTCCGTGTGTACCTCTGTGACATCCTGGCCCTCGTCAGCGCCATCCTCTTCACCATCCTTATCGTCGGAGAAGACATTTCAGCCCTCCATGTCTCCTTTCTGCTTAGACATCCCCGCTTTGGTCGGTGGGATTGTGCAGGGCGTAGCTGACAACGATGATCCGGGACACTTACTTTGGGGAATATTGTAATGCCCCACCTGAGTAGTAGAAAAATCTAAACCTTATTTGTATACAATCTGATGGGGAGATGGTAGTGTAGTGGTAATGACACAAGACTAGCAATCCAGAGGTCCAGATTAGTGTCCTAGAGACCTAGGTTCAAATCCCAGCATGGCAGCTGGTAGAATTTGAATTCAGTTGATAAAGCTGGTGTATAAAGCTAGATTCAGTGATGATGACCATGAAATGATTATTGTTTAAAAAATCCCATCCTGTTCACTAAGGGAATCTACCATCCTTACCTGGTCTGGCCTACATGTGACTCCAGACCCATAGCAATGTAGTTGACTCTTAACTGCCCTCTGAAATGACATGGCAATTAGGGATTGGCAATATAAAAAAAATTCCTATCTTGGCAGGGATGCACTCAGGTCACCCTCACACCTGCTCCCAATGTGGACAGTGGGACATCTTGAAACTGCAATCACATGACCAAAACCAGCTGGAGAGAGGGCTGTTATCATTACACCTTATTACTCCACAAAAGAGCCCAGCGAGGCAGTCTGGCACCAACAGCACAGAGCCAGCAGCACTGCCTAAAACTCAACGAAGCTGCAAAATTATATGTCTTCTCCACAGAAGCTCAGCTGTAGTTTCATTTGAAAATCACAGAAAGTCTGTTCATGCCTGTTTTTCAAAGCCACAGCGCTCACTGGGTTTAAAACACTCCTTCTAAATATACAAAAACAGAAACAGAAATACCTGGAAAAACTCAGCAGGTCTGGCAGCATCGGCAGACGTTTCGAGTCCTCATGACCCTTCAACAGAACTGAATATACATCTTCTAAATATACATCTTGTTACAGTCAGCCACGAGGTGCGAAGAGAGGGGAGAAGTTACCCCACTGTCTCTCCTCATCCATGACAGAAACAAATCTGAGAATCTAAAAATAGAATAAATATGACTTACGTTGGCATGTGTGGTCACCTCCGAACTGGTGGTTTAAATTCAGGGTGAGGCAGTGATAGGTATTGAAGCAAGAATATGGCAATTGAGTAAGAAAGGGGGAATGAGCCATCCACTCCCACTCTAACCTCTCTGTCCTTGGCCTCCTACACTGTTTCAGTGAAGCTCAATGCAAGCTCCAGGAACAGGACCTCATAGAATCATAGATTCGCAGAATGGTAACAGCACAGAAGGAGGCCACTTGGCCTGTTGTGTTGTGCTGGCTCGGTGAAGGACCAATTCACCTAGTGCCCCTCCCCCACCATCTCCCCATAGCTCTGTACGACCTTCCTTTTCAAATAATATTCCAAATCCCTCTGAATGTCTCAATTGTGCTGCCTCCAGCACATTCTCAGGCAGTGTATTCCAGGTCCTAACCACTCGCTGCTTAAAAATAGTTTATCCTCATGTCAACATTGCTCCTTTTGACAATGACCTTAAATCTGTGCCCTCTGCTTCTCGGTTCTTCCATAATGGGAACAGTTCGTCCCTATCTACTCTGTCCAGAGCCCTCATGATTTTGAATACCTCTATCAAATCTCCTCTCAACCTGCGCTTCCCCAAGGAAAACGATCCCAGCTTCTTCAATCTATGTACGAAGTTGAAGTTCCTCATTCCTGGAACCATTCTCTTGAATCTTTTCTGCACTCTCTCTGATGCCTTCACATCCTTCCTAAAGTGTGGTGCCGAGAACTGAATGCAGTATTCTGGTTGAGGTCGAACCAGTGTTTTATACAAGTTTAACATAATCTCCTTGCCCTTGTACTCTATGCCTCTGTGGATAAAACCCGGCGTACTGTAAGTTTTATTAACCATGCTCTCAACCTGTCCTGCTACCTTCCATGACTTATGTACATATGCTCTCAGGTCCCTCTGCTTCACGTTTTTCTGCGATTAATTTAATCTGTCACCTATCCAGCCATTCCACCAACCTGCCTGCCTCATTTCGAACATCGACACTATTCTCCTCACAGTTCACATACTTACAAGTTTCTTATCATCTGAAAATTTTGAAATTGTGCCCTGTACACCAAGGTCTAGATCATTAATATACATCAGGAAAAGCAGGGGTCCCAACACTGACCCCTGGGGAACTCTGCTACAAACCTACCTCCAGCCCAAGAAACACCCATTAACCAATGCTGTCTGTTTCCTGTCACTCAGCCAATTCCGTATCCATGTTGCTGTCCCTTTTATTGTGTTCGTTATCGCTTTGCTCACAAGCTTGTTGTCTGGCACTTTGTCGAACACCTTTCTGAAGCCTATATACACCACATCAGCAGCATTGCCCTCATCAATTTCCTCAGCTATAGCATGTTTCATCACAGTAATCAGAGCCATTACAGCATAATTAGCATCAGGCCTAGTCTGAACGCACAACTAGTTCAACTGTCCAAACAAACTTGATGAGATCGACATTTTCCAAATAAGGCTGTTGATTCAATGTCAGACCCGACTTATTCTGCTTCATGTCTAACCCTACATATTTGTAGACTCCCAAAGCCTGATATCCAATCTTGAACTCTTTCTTTATTTTAACTATCACCCATTGCTCAAATCTTGCCCACAGAAAATTATCAATGCGCATCATAAAGATGCCTGCTCGTTTCCCCTTGTATTATCGATAGAACATTGCTGGGTCTGCTTTTAGCTGAATAAAACCTGTTTTCAACAGGACAGACCTAACTGAGAAATACCACATCCAACAATTACTGAATTACGGAAACAAAAACAAAAATAGCTGGAAAAACTCAGCAGGTCTGACAGAATCTGCGGAGAGGAATACAATTAATGTTTTGAGTCTGTATGACTCTTCATCAGAACTAAGAAATATAGAAATGAGGTGAAATGTAAGCTGGTTGAGGGGTGGTGGGACAGGTAGGGCTAGATAGAGGGCTTGTGATAGGTGGAGGCAAAGAAGAGATTGCCAAAGATGTCATAGACAAAAGGACAAAGGGGTGTTGACAGTGGTGAAATATCTAAGGAATGTGCTAATGGTGACATTAAAAGTAGAAAGCAGGACAAGCAAGTGACAGATAGCCCTAGTGGGGGGTGGGGTGGGAGGAAGGGGTTGAAATGGGCTAAAAGATAAAACAATGGATGGAAATAATTTAAAAATTAATGGAAATAGGTGGGAAAAGAAAAATAAATAAATAAATAAATAAATAAATAAATTATTGGAAAAGAGGGGATCGGAAAGGGGGTGGGGATGGAAGAGAGAGTTCATGATCTGAAGTTGTTGAACTCAATATTAAGTGCTGTAAAGTGCCTAGTCGGAAGATGAGGTGCTGTTCCTCCAGTGTGCATTGAGCTTCACTGGAACATTGCAGCAGGCCAAGGACAGACATGTGGGCAAGAGAGCAGGGTGGTGTGTTGAAATGGCAAGCGACTGGGAGGTCTGGGTCATGCTTGCAGGCAGACCGAAGGTGTTACGCAAAGCAGTCACCCAGTCTGCATTTGGTCTCTCCAATGTAGAGGAGACCGCATTGGGAGTAACGAATGCAGTAGACTAAATTGAGGGAAGTGCTAGTGAAATGCTGCTTCACTTGAAAGGAGTGTTTGGGCCCTTGGACGGTGAGGAGGGGGAAGTAAAGGGGCAGGTGTTGCACCCTCTGGGATTGCATGGGAAGGTGCCGTGGGAGGGGGTTGAGGTGTAGGGGGTGATGGAGGAGTGGACAAGGGTGTGCCAGAGGGAACGATCCCTGTGGAATGCCACCAGGTGGGGTGAAAGGAAGATGTGTTTGGTGGTGACATCATGCTGGAGGCGGAAATGGCGGAGGATGATCCTTTGAGTGCAGATGCTGGTGGGGGGATAGGGGGACCCTATCATGTTTCTGGGAGGGAGGAGAAGGCGTGAGGGCGGATGTGCGGGAGATGGGCCGGACACAATTGAGGGCCCTGTCAACCATCGTGGGTGGAATACCTCGGTTAAGGAAGAAGGAAGACATGTCAGAGGAACTGTTTTTGAAAGTGGCATCATCAGAACAGATGCGACGGAGGCAAAGGAACTGAGTGAATGGGATGGAGTACTTACAGGAAGGAGGGTGTGAGGAGCTGTAGTCGAGCTAGCTGTGGGAGTCGGTAGGCTTGTAATGAATATGACTTCTTTGGCAATCTCTTCTTTGCCTCCACCTATCACAGGCCCTCTATCCAGTTCTACCTGTCCCACCCCCCTCAACCAGCTTATATTTCACCTCGTTTCTATATTTCTTAGTTCTATATTTCGAGTTCATACAGACTCGAAATGTTGACTGTATTCCTCTCCGCAGATGCTGTCGGACCTGCTGAGTTTTTCCAGCTATTTTTGTTTTTATTTCAGATTTCCAACATCCACAGTATTTTGTTTTTATCTTAGTGTTTAATTGATTGCTACTTCTCTTCCAGGAATGCTTACCTTGAAGAAGTACTGCTCTTCTCTCTGACAGGATTTCCGCTTGTCTCTTTTGCCCTGATCACCTTCATTGCTTTCCATTTCTCTCCTGGTGTTTGACAAGGTGTTTACTAAAACTCGCTTCCACAGCCATATCTCCTTCCTCAGTGACTGTCTCCACCTCCGACTTACCCCACTTGGTTTCCAACCAAAGTTCCATCCTTCATGATTCGAAGCCCCCCCCCAGGATTACAGGTATCTCCGGGACATACAACGCTCCTCGGACTGCTGTTCTTGTCGCATCCTGAGATCCACACTCGGTGTCATGCGCCGCCATGTGAACACACTCAACAGCTCCCTCCAGCAGCACCGACTGCATTATGGATCTCCAAATAGAATTTCTACAATCTTGTATATAACCTATTAAATTCCATGATATATTCTTCTATGGAATAGTCGTCCATCCTTCTCAATTCATCAAGGTCTGACCATGCCTCAGGATCATCTTTCTTATAAATTTTGCCCATACATTTTAAAAGATTATCAAAACCTTCTTCAGTATCCATATGATGAGCCCCTAGCTGCAAAAATACTTTGCATCTGATCCTGCTCTATTGGAAAGGATAAGTGCCAAGGCCACACCTTGCTTTCTCTTTAATAAGGACTTAACCCATGTATACATATCCACTTCATTCTTCCACTGGGCATAAGAGTCAGCTTCACAGAACAATGGTGGAAAATCATACCCTGATACTTTACACTTGGTTTCAGTCATTCTGAAACCAAGGTAACTTCAATTGTAACCTTCTGCCTGAATAGAAATCTTAGTTTCCAATCTTCACCTGCTACCCACGTTTAACAGGATCCAAGACAATCGGTGAAATCGAAACCAAGACACAGAGCTTTGCCTTAGTGAGAGAGTTTATGGACTTTGTTCAGTCCTCACAACCACCCAGTGTCCCAGCTGTCCCCTATGTATATACTCTTTTTGAAATCAATGCAACAAAATAAACAAATAGACCGTTAAATTGACAGCCCCTTAAAGGAACACTGTAACAAAAAACAAAATTTTCAAAGGGAACTTATCAAATCAAAATGGTGTTCCTGGACTGGTGATGCACACCAACCCCCACCGGCATCCACTGGTTGCAGAAGTCCTGAAGTGGCGTTTCCTGTGTGTAAAGGGGGTGTGTGTGTGTGTATGTGTGTGTGTGTGTGACCCTGCCTGCCAGTTGGCTTCTTGCGTGCCCGCATTCATAGCTGGGGTAATGAGCACGGTGCCATTAAATGTCTTGCTCTAAGCGCTAAATTTATTTGCATTAAGAGCGGAAAACAGGAGTGGGGATTGTTTCTAGGTCCCAAACCTGCCCCCCCATCCTGGTGATTGGCACGGAGACAGGTTCCCTAACTAGGGTGGTGGGGTGGGGTGGGGGGGGTGGGGTGGTAGGCTCTGGAATCTCAGAGGGTCCAGTCAGAGAGAGAGGCAGCAGTTTGCAGTAGAGGCTGAGTGGCTGAGAGGGTGCTTTGGCAGGGAGGTGCCCTCTCTCCAACTTTAAAAAAAATAAATTCATTAAAAAACAGAAAAGGCGGCAGGCCACTACCGGGGGGGGGTGGGATGGGGGAGAGGGGAGCCTGTCTATAGAGTGGCCTTTGGCTGCAGTCCCGAGGGGCAGCAGGCCTGACTGCAGCATTGGCCACCCATCCCCCTCCTTCCCCCAAAACCCTGCCTGCATCACATGCCCAACCTCAGGCAGTTAAGCTGCCCCCTCGTTGCCTGGGAGTCGGGAAGCTGTCTGGGAAATCCCGGATGACCTCCTTTATCCAACTTTAACAAGGCTCATGACGAGCTTAATTTGCAGCTTTACCTCAGCACGGTCTAGAAACACTACCCAATCTGTTTCCTGTAGAAATGGAAAATAAAGCATCGTAGGTATGGTTGATAATTAGCTATGGTTGCTGAAGGAGTCACTGTATTCCATTGACATGCCTGTTGAGAGGTCTTGTGGTGCAGTGGGTAGCGTCCCTCCCTCTGAGATAGAAGCCCTGGGTTCAAATCCCACTCCGGCACTTGGTAGTCAACAAAGGTATAGCCATAGGTTTTGGTTATCAACCTGAAAATCTTTCCAACACACGCCAATGGCAGGTGGTAAGAGCGGGAGTGGTTCCTGGTCAGTCATGTGATGGAAAGAACGTTGGCACCTCTACCATCACCGTCCCTAGCTCCAGGGTACAACAGGCATGGAAAAAGTGTACATTGCCACACCAACTTGTGCTCCCTGAGTGAACTTTAACTCACCAGTAACAATGATTACTGGCAGGGGAGACGCTTTCAAAAATGCCTTCGCACATTTGTACCACACGCTGAATATTATCAGAATTGGCATTCTGCATTGCCATAATGTTCTGTTTATTCCTATCAGAGACGATTTTAGCATGATAACCGTGAGAAGCAATTTCCTTTAGGAAATAATTTCTATAGTACGGCCGCTCAACAAGCCAAAGACGTCACTTTAATTGGTTTCTAATGTAGCGGATAGGCGTGGAGATGTTACAGCAGGATTTCGTTCTGAAAATTATTTGCTTAACAACCATACCTGCCCAGGGTACTAAATATAACTTGCAATTGTTTTGGTCGCAAGTGGGTGTGATTACAAAAAGTGACTCCAGGAAGCTGGTGGAGGGATGGTTTAGGAAACCTGAGAGGAGACACTTATCAGAGGATTCTGTTCCACACAATCACAAAGAGCTCTTGTAGGGTTGTGAAACGCAGGACATACTGACACCACAAACACACGGCGCGCATTTTCCAATCAAATCTCAGACAGCGTGACGAACAGCCTGTTTTTTTTTTACTCGCGGGCTGTGTGCATTTCCGATTTGAACGGCGTCTCGTTCCCTGGCTTAGAATTCCGTGTGGACTGAGAGAAGGGCCCCCCCACCCCCCCCACCCCACCCCACCCCACCCCCCCGCCCCCCCCAAGCCCCCCCACCCCAACTGTTTCACCACATGGAGAGTTCCTGAACTTAGCTTGAATGCATCTTGTAAAATATTTCAAGAGACCGGAGAGAGTTCCAGATTTCCACCAGCCTGTGTGTGAAGACATGCTTCCTGCCACAGTTTCTGAGTCACCTGATCCCAATTTTTAAGGTTCTGCCATTGTCCCAGACCAACCCCCCCCACCCACCACCACCGCACCCCCCCCACCCCACCCCCCCACCACCACTACCAGAGGAAGTAGTTTCTCTCTATTTACGCTATCTAATATAGTTAGGTGACAGCTTACTCTGAGGAACCACGTATGGCCATTTGTCAACAAGGCATGGCATTGGAAGAGGTTGTAAAAATAATTTGGCTGCCTTTGCTGACACCTATTTTGCGATGGCTGTCAAGCAGATTCCATTCTCCCTTTCTCAGCCAGTTCAGGGGAGGCTAGATTTCACTCCCACTGTGAACCTGCTGAACCTCCTAAAGGGCACTGAGCCCACTTGCTGAATGTTTAACTCAGCTGTGGTCAATGGAAATGATTTCTCCATGTAAATACCGGGAGCCACCGAGAGCTCTCGGAATGCTTCGGTTCTGAGGCCTTGGCAATTTCCGAGTTTTGGCAACGTCAGGGTGGATTCTAGTAAAAGCAAATAAATGTTTTCCTTCGGCAGCACCTACCAAATCCACGGCCACTGCCACCTAGAAAGACGAGGGCAGCAGCCTCATGGGAACACCACTACCTGCAAGTCCCCCTCCAAGTCACTCACCATCCTGACTTGGAAATATATCGGCCGTTCCTACACTGTCGCCGGGTCAAAATCCTGGAACTCCCTCCCTAACAGCACTGGGGGTGTACCTACACCACACGGACAAAATCCTGGAACTCCCTCCCTAACAGCGCTGGGGGTGTACCTACACCACACGGACAAAATCCTGGAACTCCCTCCCTAACAGTGCCGTGAGTTTACCTACACCACACAGACAAAATCCTGGAACTCCCTCCTTAACAGCACTGTGGGTGTACCTACACCACAGAGACAAAATCCTGGAACTCCCTCCTTAACAGCACTGTGGGTGTACCTACACTACACGGACAAAATCCTGGAACTCCCTCCCTAACTGCGCCGTGGGTGTACCTACACCACAGAGACAAAATCCTGGAACTCCCTCCCTAACAGCACTGTGGGTGTACCTACACCACATGGACAAAATCCTAGAACTCCCTCCCTAACAGCGCTGGGGGTGTACCTACACCACATGGACAAAATCCTGGAACTCTCTCCCTAACAGCACTGTGGGTGTGCCTACACCACATGGACAAAATCCTGGAACTCCCTCCCTAACAGCACTGTAGGTGTACCTACACCACAGAGACAAAATCCTGGAACTCCCTCCCTAACAGCACTGTGGCTGTACCGACACCACAGAGACAAAATCCTGGAACTCCCTCCCTAACAGCACTGTGGGTGTACCTACACCACACGGACAAAATTCTGGAACTCCCTCTCTAACGGCACTGTGGGTGTACCTATACCACAGGGACAAAATCCTGGAACTCCCTCCCTAACAGTGCCGTGAGTGTACCTACACCACACAGACAAAATCCTGGAACTCCCTCCCTAACAGCGCTGTGGGTGTACCTACACCGCACGGACAAAATCTTGGAACTCCCTCCCTAACAGCGCTGTGGGTGTACCTACACCACACGGACAAAATCTTGGAACTCCCTCTCTAACAGCACCGTGGGTGTACCTACACAACACAGACAAAATCCTGGAACTCCCTCCCTAACAGCGCCGTGGGTGTACCTACACCACATGGACTGCAGCTGTTCAAGAAGGCAGCTCACCACCACCTTCTCAAGGGTAACTAGGGATGGGCAATAAATGCTGAGCCCAGCCAGTGACGCCCACATCCTGTGAATGAATAAACATAAGTGGTTTCAACAACCTCATGATCTGATAACAGCCGATTAAATAAATTTGAAGTGTTAAGTTGAACACAAGAAGCACAGTAGCTAATTTATGCACAGCAAGACCCCACGATCATTAATGTGACAATGACCAGATAAGCTGTTCTTGTGGTGTAGCTTGAGGGGTAACTATCGGCTAGGACTCTGGGGAGAGCACGCCTGCTCTACTTCAAAATGGGATCTTTTACATCCACCCACGAGGGCCGACAGGGCCTCAGCTTAACACCTTAGCTGAAAGACAGCACTTGCGAAAGTGTCAGCCTACACTTAAGTGCTCAAACCTTTAGCTGAGGCCGCAGCAAGCGACTATGATGCGATAAACCTGTTCGGCAGTATCGTTCAGTGTCCCTCCAGGCTACCAAGGTAGCAAAGCCTTCTGTTCACCTGCCTTATTATTCTCTCTGATGCTCTGGCCAATATTTTGCCCTCAACCAACATCGCTTTATGTTTAGAAATGAACAGGCCATGATCAGACTGCGGTTTGTGGGAGCTTGCTGTGCTCAAATTGGCTGCACTTTTTTCTACTTGACATCAGTGACTGCACTTCCAAAGTGCTTTGCTGGCTTTAGGACATTCTGAGGTTGTGAACGGTGTTCCATAGTTGCAAATTTTTTTTCTTTTCATTTATTTATTCGTTCATGGGATGCACCGCAGTTCAGCTGGGCCTCCCTGAAAATTCTGCTCCAGGATGTCCAGGAAAGGTGGGTGGTCCTGTTTCCTCGCGATTGGAGTGGGGGGGGGCGGGGAGTGTGGGGGGGCGGGGGTCGGGGTCTACCCACCTGCCCAAGCCAGCCTGGGAGGAGGTCACCAGGGAGGTCTGTGCCCGTGACACTCAAAAGAGGACCACTCTACAGGGCAGGAAAAGGGTGAATGATCTCACGCGCTCTGTCAAGGTAAGTGACAATCCTACTCACTTCAGATTCGCACTGACGTCGGGCAGTCTAAGGCCTAGAGTCCACAGGGATGTCACACATGACCAGCAGAGGTGACACCAGCACTAAATGTCTGCCACCCACTTTAAGATCCCTATAGCACGTACAATCCTGAGCAAACAGCGTCTTAGTACCTCACGGGGAAGGGCTCAGCACACGCAACAGGCATGCATGCTTCCAAACCGCTGTTCCATCCAGAGTGTTCGCAGTCAATCTATCTGTCTTTATTCAGGGCAACCCCGCCCATAATCGGCGGGAGAGCGAGAGGTCCTCGAGGAAGGGGTACCCCGGAGCTGAGGGCACTTTCTCTCCCATCAGGAGCAGGGTGCCAGCGCTCGCTGGACAGACTGTTCCTACATGGAAGGTGAGATTGGACTTCCCCCAACAAACCTGTGACGCCCCACGCAGTATACATCGGCCACACGTGGACAGTGACTGTGAGGGACCTACAGTGTAGGAGCCTGGCTAGTCAATCACTGACTCACTCTTCTCTCTCTATTCCAGCTACCATCAAGAAAAGGCGGAGGGACAGGTCGAGCAAGCGCCTCAGCCCCCAGACCACCTCTGATGAGAAGGCGGAGGGTCCGCTGGATGAAGATACATGCACCTCGTTGGGTCCTGGTTCTAGAGTAGGCTCAAGGTTACTATTTAATAGACTAACAACAGGAACGTGTGGGTTAGGACAGGTTAGGCTTATATCCACTGGCTAAGCTGCCGTCACAATGGCATGAGTGAACCGATGCCTCTTGAAGGATGTCATGGACATTGACTTGTTAACGCCATGGTTGAAAGTACTGCACTATATGTAGTTGCTTATGGATGGGCAGGTAATTCGGAAAACTAATAGAACGTTGTCATTTATTGTGAGGGGAAATTGAATACAAAAGTGGGGAGGTTATGCTTCAGTTGTACAGGGCATTGGTCTCCTTATTTAAGGAAAGATATAAACGCGTTGGAAGCAGTTCAGAGAAGGTTTACTAGACTTAGACCAGGAACAGGTGGGTTGTCTTATGAGGAAAGGTTGGACAGGTTAGGCTAAAGCAAAACCCAGCGGACTCTGGGAATCTGAAATGAAAACAGAAAGTGCTGGAAAAGCTCAGCAGGCCTGATAGCGTCTGTAGCAGGAGAAACAGAGTTAACGTTTCGAGTCTGTGTGACTCTTCATGTCCATAGGTTGCCTGCTTTCTCCGCTCCTCCTTGTTTCTGTGAATGGAAAAGTTGAGCAATCGGTGGTAGTTCATGTTGAATGGTCTCGCTCCATATACATCCTCCGGCCCCTGACTTTCCCTTAGTCCACACATCGCATACCAAGACCACCCCTTGCGGCATGATATCATCCCGGAGGGTGACAGGGGGCTGGGCCTTCCCCTCAGACGTGAATGAGCATTCACAACGAGGGTCTTCATTAAGGTCAAAAGACCCAAGTCCTAGTGGACACAGTCCACCTTGTGCTGGTTGTCCTTCAGTGGCCCTTACAACAACAATGGATGCCCGGTCCTTGAGCTTCTGGTCTGACTGCAAGCCTAGGGCCTTGAATGTCATGACCAATGCACTGGGAACAGGGAGCCTCAGAGGGCCCAAGCTGCCTCGGTATGGATCAGATTCCAATTAAGACCACTTGCACCGCGGTGACTAAACTTAAGAGACCCTGGCCTGAATGCACAACATTAGAAAATGAGACGCAGGAGTCCGGCTGTCAGCTAAGCCATACTCTCTGTAGTTTGAGCAGGACAGTTATAGGGTGCTCACTCGTGACTTGCCGTGCTGAACTCCTCCCATAGGCCCTGAGGCCTGCCGGATATTTTTCCAGTTTGTTTTTCAAACTGCGCCGTTCTTAGGTGAATACCAAAATGGGGCTATTGACTACTGTGAGTGTAACCAGCTCCCGACCTCCCCCTATCACCCACCAAGTCCCCCCCATCCCCCTCCATCCTCAGTGCCACCTAATCCCCCTCTCTCCTATCGTTACCCAGCCACCAACATCACCTTTCAGCCCATCATTACTCACGCGATATTCCTGTCCCCCCCCCTACCGAACCCTTTACTGTTGATGTCCCCATGCCCTTTGTCGACGAAGCCTTCTTGAGGCCACATACACCCTGACTTTCTGGGACTCTCCCCACCCCATGACACCATCCAATATCCCCCTATGACTTTCCAGCTACCGACATACAGGATGCAGATGCCTCCCCTGACCGTGGCTGTGCATTCTGCCTCACAGTGCCAAATCTCTAACCCCCCAGGACCAATTCCTGTGGTTATTGACCACACCCTGCACACCTAGAGAGGCCTACCCCCACCCAAGAGCGGGACCAAGACATCCTTGCTATTCAGAGCCCTCTAATGTGACCCCTACAGCCCCAGGACAGTATGTTCACCATGCCCCCGACAGTGTGGTCTCAGCCCCAGGACAGTCTCTTCAATATGCCCCCAACAGAGTGACCTCAGCCCCAGGACAGTCTCTGACGCCTCCTTGGACAGCCTTACAACTATAGCCCCAGGACAGCCTTTCACTACTCCACTCTGTTCCTTAACGCCCACCCCCACCCACCAACACCGCACCCCCACCCTCCCCTAGTCCAGCCTCCGTCTTCCCCCTCCCCACTGGCCTTGCCACCCATGCCCAGCCTTGGCACAGCTTCTGATACAAGCACCCAAAACTTCGCTGCACCTCTCTTAAAGGTAGGCGAAAGCAACGTCTACGCACTTCAACATCTTTGATGAAGTGAACCTCGCCAGATGCACGCCACTTACACACCGTGGGGAAACAGACTGTTCTAATCCCTTTCAGGCAGCGCATTCCAGATCATCACAACTCACTGAATAAAATCAAATTGCCCTCATCTCTCCCTCTAGTTCTTTTGCCAATATTGCTGTCTTGTAAACGCAGCCTTCATTTTCGATACCCAGAATCATATTTTTGCTTATCTCATTGTCCTACAATATGAAATTGAAGCAGTACCAGAGTGTTAAGCTTTCCAATTTGATTTCAATTGAAATTCCTGAAAAACTATGAGGATCAGGACACACTCAATCATGTCTGTGTGACTATTTGGAGTAGAGGATCAGGAGGAGGCCATTTAGCCCCTCAAGGCTGTTCCCCCCGTCATTTAGTCCATGACTGATTTGAAGTTTAACTCCATCTACCCAATTGGTTCCAGAACCCTTTATACCTTTGCCCAACAAAAATTATCAGTATTACCTGGAAAAACTCAGCAGGTCTGGCAGCATCAGCGGAGAAGAAAAGAGTTGACGTTTCGAGTCCTCATGACCCTTCAACAGAACCAGCAGGGCACCCAAAGTTCTGATTCGAGATGTTGCCAAAAGAGATATGAAATCATTGCTGAAAAAGGAGACTTTTTTTGTCAAAGCTTTTTGTCTTGCACTCATCAGGACAATTTGCAAGAACACCAATGATGGGAGAAACAACATATTTATACCTCATGAGAAGAGAATGTTGATTGGTTGGCAACACTTCAACCAATCAGAGCCCACTTGCCAACTAATCAGCATTCTCTTCTCATCCGTATAAATAGGTTGTTTCCCCGACATTGGTATTTTCTTGCGAATTGTCCTGCTGAGTCCAAGACGAAAAGCTTTGGCAAATACTGCCTCTTTGTTCAACAATACTAAAGTTCTGTGCTAACTAATGACCAGATACGAAAGCCC
Organism: Carcharodon carcharias; assembly: GCF_017639515.1. Classification (NCBI taxonomy): domain Eukaryota; kingdom Metazoa; phylum Chordata; class Chondrichthyes; order Lamniformes; family Lamnidae; genus Carcharodon; species Carcharodon carcharias. Next base: position 186,151,899 of record NC_054472.1, on the reverse strand, counting down.
TCAACATCGATCACAAGTGGGAAACTCTAGCTGACGAACAATGCAAACAGCGACGCCAACTGTGGGGTACAGATTCTCCACCACGATGACATGCGGGTTTCAGAAGCTCCAACACAGACACCAGCCCAGCAAAGAAGACAGCAACAGAGACCATCCCACGCCACCGACAAGGGACAACTTCATGTGCGGCACTGGTGGCAGACTTTCCCTTTCCGGAATCATCTTGTTCAGCCATCAAAGAAAGTGCAGCAGGTGACCTCGCCTGACCCCACCAAAGTTCTGAGGCAGTGTTTCCCATCATCCCTCATGAATGGAAGGATGGCGATCATCCCAATCACGCCCCTTGCCCTGGACTTGGCCCACCAGAGGGAAAGGGACCTCATTATCTACCCTATCAAACTTTTGATCATCTTAAACTCACCAGGCAGATCGCCACTTAATCTTCTGCATTCAGGGGAACACAAGGATGGCCTATGCAACCTGGCCTCATTATCTAGCCCTTTTAAAGTCCAGGAAAGGAGCTGGATATAAGCAGAAGTTTCAGAGCGATGACTCAAACTGAGCTGGAGTTCTCGGGGAATAGAATTAGGATCAGTTAAAAGCTTGCTTCGAACTTGCCCATTTCTGTGACCCTTACAGCCACAAGTATTCTTCCATCTTTGTGTGAAGGTTTTCAAACTATGGCTGAAAACTGGTGGTCACCTAATTGGCAAAAATCAGTGAACAAGCAAGTTTTAGTTGAGCTTCCATTGAACTGTCAGTCCATGATGTGGCACCAATTAGCAAGGTTAAAGCAAAGCTCCGTTTTATTTTAATTTAATAACACTTGCTAATAACCCTCATTTTCTTCCTTTTTTAAAAAGGCATTTTAATTAAAACATATGATAGTAAATCTTACATGGATAATTTAAGAGGCTTCACTTTCATTTTTCCTCTTAAGCAATCCTTTTCCAACTAGTGATGAACATGCTATTATATTGTAACAGGTTTACATGTCACAGTTTTCATTATAAATGTAGGCATTAGAAATTAAAATAGAAAATAAATTACGTAGAAAGTGTGCATTAGCGTAAGATGGGATAGCATAGAAGGAGGCCATTTGGCCCTTCATGCCTGCCGGCTTCTTGAAAGAGCTATCCAATTAGTCCCACTCCCTTCCTCTTTGCCCATAGCCCTGCCAACTTCTCCCTTTGAAGCGTTTATCCAATTCTCTTTTGAAAGTTACTATTGAACCTGCTTCCACTGGCCTTTCTGGAGGTTCATCTCTCATCAGTTCCCTTCATTGGAGTCATTGAACATATTCAAGGCTGAGTTTGAAAAGTTTTTGATCTAAAGGGGTTATGGGGGTGGTTAGGCAGAAATATGAGTTAAGGCCACAATCAGATCAGCCGTGATCCTAATGGTGGAGCATGCTTGAGGGGCTGATTGACCTAATCCTGCTCCTGTCCTGAAGGCGTTGCCGGGATGGGGTGGTGATGTCCCTTGAGCTGGCAGTGAGTGGGATGCCAGTGTATGTGTGATGGGCTTGTGAGTGTGTGGGTTTAGGTTGCCTTACCCTGGCAGCATGGATGAGGTCATTCACCCTTTATCTGCACTGAATGGCCAACCTCTTATGCGCAGCATTGGCGCTGACCAGCTCTGCCATCTGGAGTGGTAATGTTGCTGCCCCTCCTGTAGCCCCACAGCAAGGGTAGAGGGCATCACAGCCGATCTCCAGGGCATCCAAAAGGCGCTCGAGAGCTGCAGCCTCCTCGTCTTTCGGGGCCCCGTCTTTTTTGCTGCAGTCCTGGGCTGGAAGCACTGAGCGCGGCTGGACTTTAAATGCGGTGCATGGAGTGACGCAGTGGCGAGGTGATGGCGCGGTGGGCAAATGAGAGAGAGCCCGCCCGCCGTGGAAACGGCGTGGTTCCTGATAATCCATAACTAATGAGGTGGGATTGGGACCGATAGGGCGTTAAGAAACCCGTCATTGCGGCCGGCGGGTAAAACCTCGTTTCTCACGCCCGCTACCGCACTCAGTGCAAATCGGGTGGGGGTGGGGGGGGGTGCGAATCCCGCACTTTGATTCCCTCTGCACAGGTGCAGCCAGACCTGCTGAGTTCTTCCAGCTCTTAATTTCAGATTTACAGCAGCTGCAGCATTTTGCAGGATTACGAGCAAAAAGGTGAGGTTGGGGGACCAAATACAGCCGCGTTGCCAAAGAGCCAGCGCAGACATGATGGGCCGAGTGGTCTTCCTCTGTGATCGGAACTTCTTTGATTCCCTGACAATCCAATGTTACAAAATTCGGACTTCCCATCTGTGTAATTTCTCTCTGACTAAGCCTCAGCTCGTTGTTTAGCGTCATTCAAGCACACATTCTGCACAGAGATTAGAAAACAGGGAGCCTTTATACCACTGGCATCGAATCTTTACATGGATTAATGAAAAAGCTTAACTCGGAGAAAGGGACTATTTACAATGGAAATTCACGGCTCCCAGGTCCACCAGGAGACTGTCGAGGGTTTTAACTCCTGAGCTCTGATCAGCCGGCTAGCAGGGTTGATGTGGAAACATAGAAGCACAGGAGCAGGAGTTGGTCACTCCACCATTCAATACGATCGTGGCTGATCCTCTATCTCAACCCCGTGCTCCCACTCTCTCCCCATACCCTTCGACGCCTTTAGAGTCCAGAAATCTATCTATTCCCTTCTTAAATATATTCAGTGACTTGGTCTGCACAGCCTCCAGTGGTAGAGAATTCCACAGGCTCAAGTGATGGAGCTCCAACCTCTAATTTCCTGTGACCATGTGACGTGGATTACCAGGGATGAATGGGATCTTCCACTCGGCGTAGCCTCTCGGACTCAGGGGTGCGGTGCATGTGGTCCGTCTCAGTCTCCGCCAGCTGTCCGTCTGCTGCCCTGCCCCTTCCCTAGGCCAGGGTTAGAGGCTTCAGTCCACCCTGTTCGTGGCCTTGACTCCTTGATGCCAGGGCTCACCAGTTTTGAACTTCTCCCCTGCTCCTGGCTGCTGCCCTGCTCACTCTCTCTCTCTCTCTCTCTCTCTCTCTCCCTCTCTCCACGAGGCTTCTGGCTCCGCCCCTTCTTCAGCCCACACTCTGGGCTCAGGTTCCCATGAACGACAGCCTGCCAAATATTTTGCCTCTGATTCCGGGAGGGACCCACCAGGGCCAGCTGATTCCTCGGGCCCAACACCCTCCTCGACCGAAGACCTCTGCTGGCGGGGGCCCAGTGCTCCCACAGGGAATACCCCACAGCGGGTGGGGCCCAGCGTCCAGCCTCACTCCAATGTCAGGAGCTTGGACACCGAGGTCCATCTCACCTCCATCCCCCTGACATTGAGCGCCGATGCATTATAGATTGGCGTTTACACTAAAATGAACATGTACATGATCACAGTGAGGTGAAGTCTTGTTTCTGCAGTTACTGGCACACCTATAAGAAATGACCCTGACTGCTTTAGCATGGCTTGAGCTGAATTAATTAAATAACTAATGCAAATGAGGCAGCATTATATACGAATTTATATGAAAGTACGAATTAGGAGCAGGAGTAGCTCTTTTGGCCCCTCGAGCCTGCTCCAAGTTGTCATTCCTAGACCTATCTTGTGAGGGAGTCAAAAATGAGGGACTGGAAATATAAGATGTGGTATGTTACAGGTCATTTAGGGAGTGTGGGTTGCTGTGGCAACATACACTTTTACCTGTGCATTGTGGCCTGGAGCTGTGGATGGTGATGGTAGAGGCTCCAACATTCTTTCCATGACCAGGTAGCTGTCCTACTCTTGCTGCCTGCCATTAGCGTGTGTTGGGAGGATTTGCAGGTTGATACTCAAACCATTTGGCCGCGTTACCGACATACCTTCCTTGGCCAGCAAGTCCACAGGTGGAACTTGAACCCGGGGTTTATGACTCTGACGCAGCAATGCGACCCACTCTGCTTGACAAGGTCTCCCTAAATAGACAGTCACCCAGTAAATCCAATGAGGAATTCAGAAGAAACTTCTTTAATGAGAGAATTGTGAGAAAGTGGAACTCGAATACCACAGGGAGTGGTTGCATCAAATAGCATTTGAGAGGAGTTGGATGAGTACATGAGGGAGTAAGGAATCGAAGGGCATGTCAATAGCATGAGATGAGGAGGAGTGGGAGGAGACTCATGTGGAGCAGGAACACCTGCTGAATGCTGTAATAGGATGACACAGCTCTTTGTGAATATAACTTAAAGAAACATACACACATATGAAATACCAACCGGCAGATTAGGAGCAGGAGTAAGCCATTCAGCCCTTGGCCTGCTCTGCCATTCAATAAGATCATGGCTGATCTGACTGTGGCCTCAACGCCAATATCCTACCTACCCTGATACCCTTTGACACCCTTGTGAGTATAGAATCCATCTACCTCTGCCTTAAAAATATTCAATCATTCTGCCTCAACCATTCTCCAGGGAAGAGAGCTCCACAGACTCAGACCCTCTGAGAGAAAAAGATTTCTCCTCATCCCCGTCTTAAATGGGGGGACCCCTTATTTTTAAACTGTGTCCCCGAGTTCTAGTCTCTTCCACAAGGGGAAACATTCTCTCAGCATCCGTCCTATCAAGTCCCCTATTGAAGTCCCTTCAATAAGATCATGGGCAGGATTCTCCGACCCTACCCGCCAGTGGGGTCATCCACTCGTGCCGATAGCCTCTTAGCGCAGCCGCCGAATCTCCCGCCACGGGTCCCACCACAATGGGGCCAGAAATTCCTGGCCCACCTCTCGTTTTCCTCAACTCCAATGGACACAGGGCCAGCCCCGTCCAACGTTTTCTTCATAAGATAATCCCCTCAGAATCAGTGGAACGAACCTTCTCTGAACTGTGAAAATAAACAAGAGTGCCTCCTTCTAAAAGAGGCTCATCCAGTAAATTTCCAAATTATAACTACAACAAAAGGAACGTTATCCAATTAAAGTTGTTCCCGGTGTTACTAAGCCTTTGGTCCCTTCAGCTCCCCTCGGTCACAGGAAGCCTTGGGTTCTTTGGTGGGCATTGTGTGCTTTCACTTCTGGAGCACCCAGGCGGGGAAGAGAGCCAAACAGTAACGGGCTCTTTCTATGCCGTGGATTCGATGTAATACCCATAGAATGATAGAATACAAGAGCATGGAAAGAGGCTATTTGGCCCATCAGCAAATACTCAAGAAGGCTAATGGATGCTAAACAAAAACAGAATGACCTGGAAAAACTCAGCAGGTCTGGCAGCATCGGCGGAGAAGAAAAGAGTTGACGTTTCGAGTCCTCATGACCCTTCGACAGAACTTGAGTTCGAGTCCAAGAAAAAGTTGAAATATAAGCTGGTTTAAGGTGCGTTGGGGGGGGGAGCGGAGAGAGAGAGAGAGAGAGAAGTGGAGGGGGTTGGTGTGGTTGTAGGGACAAACAAGCAGTGATAGAAGCAGATCATCAAAAGATGTCAACAACAATAGAACAAAAGAACACATAGGTGTTAAAGTTGGTGATATTATCTAAACGAATGTGCTAATTAAGAATGGATGGTAGGGCACTCAAGGTATAGCTCTAGTGGGGGTGGGGAGAGCATAAAAGATTTTAAAATATTTAAAAATAACGGAAATAGGTGGGAAAAGAAAAATCTATATAATTTATTGGAAAAAAAAGGAAGGAGGAAACAGAAAGGGGGTGGGGATGGGGGAGGGAGCTCAAGACCTAAAGTTGTTGAATTCAATATTCAGTCCGGAAGGCTGTAAAGTGCCTAGTCGGAAGATGAGGTGCTGTTCCTCCAGTTTGTGTTGGGCTTCACTGGAACAATGCAGCAAGCCAAGGACAGACATGTGGTCAAGAGAGCAGGGTGGCGTGTTAAAATGGCAAGCGACAGGGAGGTTTGGGTCATTCTTGTGGACAGACCGCAGGTGTTCTGCAAAGCGGTCGCCCAGTTTACGTTTGGTCTCTCCAATGTAGAGGAGACGGCATTGGGAGCAACGAATGCAGTAGACTAAGTTGGGGGAAATGCAAGTGAAATGCTGCTTCACTTGAAAGGAGTGTTTGGGCCCTTGGACGGTGAGGAGAGAGGAAGTGAAGGGGCAGGTGTTGCATCTTTTGCGTGGGCATGGGGTTGTGCCATAGGAGGGGGTTGAGGAGTAGGGGGTGATGGAGGAGTGGACCAGGGTGTCCCGGAGGGAGCGATCCCTACGGGACACCCTAATGCTATCCTTTATTACCAGAGAGATTGAACATAAGAGTAAGGATGTTATGCTTCAGTTATACAGGACATTGGTGAGACTGCACCTCGAATACTGTGTGCAGTTCTGGTCTCCTTATTTAAGGAAGGATGTAAATATATTGGAGGCTGTTCAGAGGAGGTTTACTGGATTGATATTTGGAATGAGGGGTTGTCCTATGAGGAAAGGTTGGACAGACTGGGCTTGTTTCCACTGGAGTTTAGAAGAGTGAGGAGTATATAAGACCATGATTGAAGTGTATAAGACCATGAACGGCCTTGACAAGGTAGATGTGGGAAGGATGTTTCCTCTTGTGGCCGAGTCCAGAACCAGGGGGGCACCGTTTTCAAAATTAGGGGGCTGTTAGGTCCTGTGGGTCCTCATTGCACGCTTGTTGAAAGTGGTGACTGAGTTGGTACTAAAGATAGAGTTGATCAACAGACAATTTTTAGGTGGAACACATTAGGCAGAATTTTCTGTTGGGGGTTGGGGGGGGCAGAGTGGGTACAGGTGTGGACCTGATCGGTGCCCGTGATCGGGTCCACGCCGCCAATTAAGACCTGCCTAGCACATTGCCGACTCCCGTGGATAGTGGGAGGGTGCGGGCTGCGGCGGGCGTGCACAGACCACCGGGTTCAATGGCGACCCAGCAATCTGTTTAAAGGAAGGCCCGGGAGCCTCCTCTACGCTGCTCACAATGGCCACTTCCAGGTCACACCGCAGGGGGTCAGCTGAGCAGGGCAGACTGGAGGGAAGGGCAGAGAAGCATGCCATGCTGCAGGGTCTTGTACAGGAGCAGAGCAGTCTGCAGGGTCTGTCACAGTAACAGGCCAGGCTGCAGGGTCTCGTACAGGAACAGGGCAGGCTGCAGGGTCTCGTACAGGAACAGGCCAGGCTGCAGGGTCTCGTACAGGAACAGGTCAGGCTGCAGGGTCTCGTACAGGAGCAGGGCAGGCTGCAGGGTCTGTCACAGGAACAGGCCAAGTTGCAGGGTCTCGTACAGGAACAGGGCAGGCTGCAGGGTCTCGCACAGGAACAGGCCAGGCTGCAGGGTCTCATACAGGAGCAGGGCAGGCTGCAGGGTCTCGTACAGGAGCAGGGCAGGCTGCAGGGTCTCGTACAGGAACAGGGCAGGCTGCAGGGTCTCGTACAGGAACAGAGCAAGCTGCAGGGTAGGCCAGCAGGGGGCCAATGCGGCCCTCGCTTTTCTGATCACTGCCTTGTTGCCCTCCTCGAGGAGGTGGCAGCACGGCAGGAGGTGTTGGTCTCCCAGGATGGGAGGAGGAAGCCCCTCCATATGACCAAACGTGCCTGGGAGGCAGTGGTGAGCTCCCGCGATTGGTGCGGCGCACCTGGATCCGGTGCCATAAGCGTTTCAACGATTTGTTGCACTCTGGAAGGGTGAGTACCATGTTGGCATTGGGCATTTATCCCAGCAGGTAGCCTTAGGCTTTGTGGCCCCCTCCCCCAAGTCTTACTGTCGTGACTGCATTGAATCATGTTGGGCATTTCTCGTACGCTGGGTGGGCAAGCAGATAGTGCCCATGCTTAGATCAGCCTGAGTGGTTCAAGAGGAGATGAGTTCTCCCCCACACCATGTGTTGGTCTTAGTCACACATGACTAGTCTGGGGGCAACCTGCAGGAGATACAGCTAGGCACATACTCAGAACTCCAACACATGTCCTATTCATGGTGATGCGATTGTGGAACAGGAGCCTTAAGGTGTCGTGGCCAAGAACCATCTGCTGCCCACGACGCTGCACATATTTACACCTCCTTGCTATGGGAGCAAAGACCGTGTGTTTCCTAAAATGATGTACGCAGAATGTGTCCAAGGTAGCCATTGGTGGGGGTTGGGAGCAGGCGTACTTTCTTTGTGTGACTGATCAGCAGTAACGGGAAGAGGAGGCACTGGAGGCCTGATATGGGCCACTGTGGTTGGGGTGTGGCGTGCGGGTGCAAAGTCCATGTGTGATTAGCCGCAATGAATGGCCTTCTCTGTTTATCAGGAGAAGAATGCTCATAATACGTCTGAGGACTGGAGGTGGCCAGGCACAGCTGCTCATGTTAAGACGCGTCAGGCAGGAGGCCCTTGAGCTGGAGGGGCACCATGCACCCAGGTTAACTGGTGTCGGTGAGGCTGGGGTGGAACAGCCAGGTATTTGAGGCCAACGGTGACATTTGCTCTGTCTTCCCAATGTCCATAGCAGTGATGATTGTGTAATTTGTTATTGTTGCAACATTGTTCGGTCACAGAGTGATAGAGTGAGAGGTGTGGATCATAGAAAAAGGTCCTTCGGCCCTTCGAGGATGCGCACGTCAAACACCTTCCTAAGTCTCCTAATCCCATTTCCCACACTATGCCCATGGCCTTGTGTGCTATGGTATCGCAACTGCACATCCAAGTACTTATTACATGTTTGGAGGGTTTCTGCATCCACCACCCTTTCAGGCAGTGCGTTCCACATTTCCAACACACTCTGTGTACAAAAGTTGCTCATCACATCACCTGTTAACCTCGTGCCCCTTACCTTAAATCTATGCCACCTGGTTACTCATCCCTCCGCCAAGGGGAAAAGTTCCTTTCTGTCAACCCTATCTATGCCCCTAAAACGTTTATACACCTCAATCATGTCCCCCCTCAATCTCCTCTGCTCCAGGGGATAAAACCCCAGTCTATGCAATCTCTCCTCATAAGTGAAACACTCCAGGCCAACCAACATCCTGGTAAAGGGCATTGGAACATCGGCTAGAATCCCGGGGCACTGTGGTGAGGGCACTTCACAATCGCTGGAGGAGCTGGCAGAGACAGAGAGCGCCCATGGCGCCAGCAGTTGGAGGACTGCAGGGGACCAGGCACATGCTCAGTCAATGCCTGATGATGTGCCTCTGGAGTCGTTCAAGATGCAGCAGCTGCAGGAAATGTGGCCAGGTGTGTGGGATCATCTGGGAGTGATACATGAGGCGATGCTTCACTTGGTGTCTGTGGTGGAGGAGTCCATGTGAAGCATCACTGATGCAATGAGCCTCATGCCTGAGCGTCATGGAGAGAGTGGCAACTCTCGTGGAGAGGCACCTTCAGGAAAACAATCAGGTTCTCTTGGGGTTACGCTCGGACCTGCAAACCCTCACAGCGCCAGTGGCCACAGCTGGTCAGTGCCATTGTGGGAGATGATGTGGGCTTCAAGTTTCCCAGCTCGTTGCCCACCCATTGACGGTGAGCAGGGAAGTCCAGGGCAACCTCACATCGGCACAGCAGCTGCCTGGCGTATCTGCAGGGTCCTCTCACGGCGCTCCGGATGAGGGCACCAGCTGCTCCGCCCTCTCCCAGTGACCACTTCACCGGGTGAGGCTGCGACGACTGGGGAGATGCCAGCTGTGGAACTGGCAGCTCCCTCCCAGGTGGGCCCAGCACAGGCTCCACGGGCCAGAGGACGACCACCAAGGTCATCGAGGCCAACAGGACAGCACAGTCAGCAGGCTGTCTAATGTGCCACTCCCAGCGATGAGGCAGCACCAAGACGTGGCACCCGTAAACATAAGTATAAAGCACCTTAGGCACACCATGGGTTTCTAACTGGTGCTTTTGTGTTGGTCTGAGATTAGGTACTTATAATTTTTTTCTGCTTGATTAACGTTTTGTTTTGGGTTTGTGAGAACTTCTGATGGTTAAAATAAAAACCAGATGTGTTACCATGGCTAAGGGTGGCTCCTTTGTTCTGCATTTGTATGTTTCAGATAAATGTCATGAGTGTTTGCTTCGATATTGAAGTTTATGTCCAAAGCCCTTAGTTGCAGCTGATGACCTGGCAGATTTAGCACTGAGGTGCCGAGTATGGAAGCACCAGGCAAGGCTGGTCCCGCTGATCCATTTGTGTTGAGCTAGCTGAAGGTTCATTGGATTAAAGTCTCCTGGGTGTTCCTGCCTCCTTGGTGTAGTCCCGGGTCAGCGTTTAGCCCTTCAGCATTCCCCTGTGCCTCCTCATCCTCGGAACCAGTGCTGGACTCATCGTGTTCAGCCGCATCCACTGCGTCGACGTCGTCATCATCCACTGCGACCCCTTTTCCAGCGCCAGATTGTGGAGAGCGCAGCATATAACCATTATCACCAACACTCGACCTGGGGGGTACTGGACTGCACCCCTGAGCGGTCCAGGCTCCGGAAGCGCATCTTGAGAAGACCGATGGCTCTCTCCATCACAGCTCTTGTGGTGCCGTATCTCCTATTGTACCACTTCTCAGCTTTTGTTCTTGGATGGCGGAGAGGCATCATGAGCCACCTTCTGAGGGGATAGCCCTTGTCACCCAGCAGCCATCCATCCAGCCGGGCTGGAGCACTGAAGAGCCCCGGCACCTGGGAGTGTCTGGGGATGTAGGTGTCGTGGGAGCTGCCTGGGTACCTTGCACATACCTGTAGAATCAGCATCCTGTGGTCACACACTATCTGCACGTTCATGGAGTGGAAGCCCTTTCTGTTGACGAAGGCACCGGGCTCACCTGCTGGCACCTTGATGGCCACATGTGTACAGTCTCTAGCACCCTGGACACGGGGGAAGCCAGCAATGGCCGCGAAGCCTCTGGCTCACTGTGTCTGGCTTGTCTGGTCCCAGTGGAAGTGGATGAAGGTCAATGCACGTCTGAACAGAGCATCTGTCACCTGCTTGACACAAGTGTGGACAGCTGATTGGGAGACACCACAAAGATCACCCACCGACCCCTGGAAGGAGTCGAAGTTAAGGGCAGCTGTGACCTTTAGAGCCACTGGCATGGGGTGTCCACCCACACAGTTAGGGGAGATCTCAGGTCCAACCATCTGACAGGTATAGTTGACTGTTTCCCTTGACAGTTGGAGCCTCCTTTGGCTACGCTGCCTGTAAACCCCGGCAGCAGGATAGTGGCATCTTCTGCGACCCCTTCCACCTTTGACTACCTCTTAGCCCTGCACCCCTTGTGCCTGCGCCTGTCCTCCCAAAGGTGGCTCTCTTGGAGGCTGAATGTGCACTCCTGGCCTCCTCCTCCTTCCGGCTCTCCCTTCCACCTGAGAGGAGCTGCCTCCAGTGGACATGTCAGATCCCATACCCAGGCTAAGGGGAGGCCTCCGGAAAGCTATAGGCCCGATAAAGATTACTGTCTGCAGAGCGTTGACCTGAAGGTTCAAAGTTCACAGACAGCTGCTGGAATTCGTTCTGAACTGCTACAGATCACACAGGCAAGTTTAAAAAACTTTCTCCAATAAATACTCCACAGAGCAGATTGATGACCCCACTGAGCCCTCTTATCCCACCCGTGGATGAGGCTCACAGAAAAGTCTCCTACCCGCCTGTCGTGCGCCGACCAGAAGATCGCACGGGTGCCTGAAAATCGCCGTTGATTGAAGACTGAAGGGCCTTAACCAGCCCGTTAATTAATGGCGGGTATGCGTCGGACTTCATCGCGCGCCCGCCCAGCGAAATATCGCGATGGCGTGCGGTGACGTCGGAACCCTCGCCCGATGGCACCGTGCGCCATTTTATGCGTGGACATGTGAGGCCCACCCCCAGCGCATCAAACTGAAAATTCTGCCCATTATGTTTATTTACCAAGGTAATCAGCAGTTACTCTTGTGTCTGCTTTCACACCAAACCGTACCTCCGTACTACTGGCTACAGACCACAGAGATCGCCCACACTGCTCCTCTGCTGGTTACCGAAGATCTGGTGATCTTCCTTTATAACACTCTTCTTAAAGCTATACTACACGTTACATAAAGCTATAATTACCACAGGGTGCCCTTTTAGGACAGGGATGAGGGGACATTTTTCCTCTTGAGCGTTGTGTGACTTTGGAACTCTCTGCCCTAGAATTTTTTTTCATTCAATTTTTTTTTGTTCATTGGGTGTGGGTATTGCTGGCCAGGCCAGCATTTATTGCCCCTCCCTAATTGCCCTGAAATGAATGGCTTGCCAGGTCATTTCAAGAGGGCAGTTAAGAGTCAACCTCATTGCTGTGAGTCTGGAGTCATATGTAGGCCAGGTAAGGACAGCAGATTTTCTTCCCTAAAGGGCATTAGTGAACCAGATGGGTCATCATTAGACTTTTAATTCCAGATGTTTTATTGAATTCAGATTCCACCATCTGGCGTGGCAGGATTCAAACTCAGGTCCCCATCCAGCACTGCCACTGCCTCCCTTTAATTTTTAAAGCAGAGGTAGATAGGTTCTTGTTAGACAAAAGGGAATCAAAGGTTATTGGGGTTAGATGGGAATGTGGAATTCGAAACACAAACAGATCGGCCATGACCTTATTGAACAGCGGAGCAGGCTTCAGGGGCCAAATTCCCTTTTGAAAGCCAGTGTTGAATCTGTATTCACTATCCTCGCTCCAAACCTTTACCACTCACTGAGTAAGAATGCTCATCCCCATTGACTCTCTTGTCAGTCTTAAATTCTCTGCTTAATGACTAAAGGCCTGGATAGAGTGGACGTGGGGAAGATGTTTCCATTAGTAGGAGAGACTAGGACCCGAGGGCACAGCCTCAGAGTAAAGGGAAGACCTTTTAGAACAGAGATGAGGAGAAACTTCTTTAGCCAGAGAGTGGTGAATCTATGGAATTCATTACCACAGAAGGCTGTGGAGGCCAGGTCATTGAATGTATTTAAGACCGAGATAGATAGGTTCTTGATTGGTAAGGGGATCAAAGGTTACGGAGAGAAGGCGGGAGAATGGGAGTTGAGAAACTTATCAGCCATGATTGAATAGCTGAGCAGGCTCGATGGGCTGAATGGCCTAATTTCTGCTCCTATGTCTTATGGACCCTTTAGCCATTTGAAACAGTTTCTCTTCAATTACCCTCTAAGCCGTTCCGGATTTTAACCACTTCTACCAAATCTCCTCCTGACCCTTCTCTACCCTAAAGGGAACACCCCCAGCCTTTCCAATCTATCCATGCGATTGTAATCCAGAATTCCCTGGAGACGTTCTAGAAAATGTCTTCATCTCTTCTCCAAAGCTTCCAAGTTCTTCCTGAAGTTCAGAGCTCTAGAATTGGACAGGATACTCCACCTTGGGCTGAACTAGCCTTTTATAAAGTCTTAGCATAACCTCCTGGCTTTTGTAGCTTTATGGGCTGGATTTCAGCTTCCCCATGGAGGTGTGAATTGGGTCACAAGGAGGGCTGAGTTTAAGGCTGGATTTTCACCATTGAATCTTGGAGCTGGAGACGGGAAACATCCGGCCTCAGCTTAGAGCACCCATTATGCCCAATTTTCACTCCGGGGAGGTGGGTTCAGGACAGAGTCGGTCCTGTTGACCCCAGAAGCGGGTTGTAGGTGACCACTGGGTAAGTGCTGAGCGATTATGGTTGGAGGTCCCGTCCCAGTTCTCTGTCTATAAGTTTTCTAAATGGTCCTAGAAGTCTCACCCCTCCTCACCCACCCTGTTCATCTCCATGTCCCCCATACCCGCCATGGTTCCCTCCATGCCACCTCATACTCTCATGCCACCTCCATACCCACTCATCCAGTATCCACCGTGTGGCAGACCTCAGGGGCTATGAGGAGGTGAAAAAGGTAAACTTCTAACAATCTAAAACAGCTCTCACTCATTCACCCTTGATACTGAAAAGAAACGCCCGTTCGTAGAATACAGTCATAGCTTTTAAATCCCCTCAGGTGTTCAATCTGTTATAGAAACAAACTAAGTTCTATTCACTAACCACATCAAAGAAGTGCCACTCCCAACGTTGACACATCCCACTTTTGGATGACGGGGCAGGGGTCAGGGTGAATCATCCAGGCAGGAAACCTGAACTCAGTAGGGCTATTTGAAATCCACGCTGAATTCAAACAGACTCCACTTTTGCTGCCCAAGGGCCTTAACCTGCTGTGAGTGAGGAATTGTTGGGCCTCATCTGTCTCCATTCCCAACTCAAAGGAGCCTGAAAATTCAGCCCCATTGATTCTCCAACAGTGGTCCATGTGTTACAGCTCGGTTCAGTAGCCCCATGAAGGCCAGGATGTGCTTGATTTAATTCCTGGCCTGTGCTCCCTTTGTTGGTTGCAGCTTCAGGAAAAGGAGTCGGTCATTTAGGACTGTGATGAGGAGGAATTTCTTCACTCAAAGGGTTGTAAGTCTTTGGAATTTTCCACCCCAGGAGACTGTAGAGCCTCAGTCATTGAGCGTATTCAAAATCGTGATTGAAAGATCTTTGAGCAATAAAATAGGGATATGGGGATAGAGCGGGAAAGCGGAGTTGAGGGAGAAGATCAGCCATGATCGTATTGAATAGTGGAACAGACTCGACGGTTTTAAGTTAATTCATTCATTGGATGTGGGCTTCGCTGGCTGGGCCAGCGTTTATTGTCCATCCCTAACTGCCCTTGAGAAGGTGGTGGTGAGCTGCCTTCTTGAACTGTTGCCGTCCATGGGGTGTAAGTACACCCACAGTGCTGTTAGGGAGGGAGTTCCAGGATTTTGACCCAGCAACAGTGAAGGAACGGCGATATATTTCCAAGTCAGGATGGTGAGTGGCTTGGAGGGGAACTTCCAGGTGGTGGTGTTCCCATCTATCTGCTGCCCTTGTCCTTCTAGGTGGTGGTGGTCATGGGTTTGGAAGGTGCTGTATACAGAAGGCCTACTCCTGCTTCTATTTCTTATGTTGTTACCACAGCTGCACCGATGGTGGGCACGCAAAATTAGAGCTAGCAATCCAGAGTTAACGAGTGGAAAATTATTGAATAAGATTCTCCTTCTTAGCTAGGGTACTTCACTGGAATGTGTGTGGGGGAGGAGTGTGGGGGGCATCAGGCAAAGAGGAAGATGGGCCTGAAAGATCAGTGAGACTTTCAACAACATTCATGCATGGGCTCACACTCTACAGTGTTTAATGGTGTGGAACATGCTGCAGTAGCAGTTATGAGCTAATGATCGGGAGAACTCTGAACTAATGATCCAAAGATGAGTTCAAATCCCACCACAGCAGCTGGGATTTCAAATTCAGCTCATTAAACCGATCTTGGAATAAAAGGTTAACATCAGCAATGGTGGCCATGAAATTAGGGGATCGTTTTAAAAACCCAGCTGGCTCACTTACCCGGCCTACATGTGACTCCAGACCCACAGCGACGTGGTTGACTCTCAACTTGCCCCTCTGAAATGGCCCAGCAAGCCGCTCACTTCAAGGGCCATTAAGGACGGGCAACAAATGCTGGCCCTTGCCCAGCGACACCCGCATCCCCACGAAAGATTAAAAATGAGCCTCCCAGCGGGTAGAGGAGTTAACCCCCCTGAAACACCGGCTGCTAGGCAGCGGACAGGAGCGAATCACATTAAAGATAAGGGACAGGACTTTGCCCTTGGCGTCTGTGGGCTCTGCGGGGGCAATCGGGCCTGGAAGACAATTTCACACTGGGCGGGGCCAATTAAGGCCCCCCCCCACCCCACCCCTGGCGTGGGGGACGGCGAGCAGCAGCGCACAGCGCCTCCTGTGGTGGGTGGGGGATGGGGGGGAGGAGCGTTGAGCAGGATGAGCATGCGCGCGGGCAAGTGCGCACTACATAAACCTCCCCCAGGCGGAGGGCTGCTTCAGAGAGGTGAACCGATTTCGGATATAAGAAAGAATCTTGCAAACGTAGTGAAACGTCTCCCCCGTGAGCGGGGGACATGTTTTTAACTCAAGCGTGGCAAAGTTTTTAGGTGATTTTTTTTTTCCCCCGAGCTTTCGGAAACCTCACCCCGCCCTTGGGCGGGTTGGGGGGGGGTGTGTAAGACCACGTGATGAGCTGCCCAGGAATGCATTGAAATCACCACCAGCAACCCGATACTCATACACCAACGATGGCCAACAAGGGGACAGCTGGACGTGGTCCACTGAAAATCCGCCACTTTAGTGGAAATAAGTGCTTTGACCTGTTGTGCAGGGGGATTGGGACTCATCGGATCGGTCTTTAAGGAGCAGGTGGGAGCATAGGAAAAGGAGTAGGCCATTCAGCCCATCGTGCCTGCTCCGCCGTTCAACTGGGTCATGGCTGACCATCCACCTCGATGCCACTTTCCCATGCTATCTCCATTGTCCCCCTTATGTCTCCAGACAGCTATCCATTCCTGTCTGCAGCACACTTAATGATTGAACTTCCACAGCCCTCGGGACAATTCCAAAAATTCACCACCCTCTGAGTGAAGCAATTGCCCCTCATCTCAGGCACTAGGTAGGCGGACTCCTTCTGTGCTGTAAAGCTTGGCCAAGGGAGGAAGATTCCTGGAATAAAAAAAATCCATTCGGTGTGAGTATGAATCCAGAGAGACAACAAGGAATGTAGGCTGAAACCAAATATAAAATCGCTTCAGTGCATTTAAATCTAAGGTTAAGTGTAAATAAGGGAGATCTTCCAAACTATGTGGCCCAGCTTGAGCAATGTCAACAGAGTATATTTATTTTGAATGCTTGTTTTTTAGCTAGGCAGACAAGTGGTTATCCACGTGTTTATTTTAACTAAAATAGGGAAAAAAAGAAGCTTTTTACCCCACTGTTCTTTATATATATATAAAAAAACGGGAGAATAAGGCTCCCAGTGGTCTTTATCTATAAGTGTCTGGTTAGCACATTTCACATGCTATTTAATCTATTGTGGTATCTTGTGAAAACTCACTGTGAGATTTTTAGTTTGGTGAATTGTGGCATTGCTCACATTTCTAAACCAAGGATAATGTGGCCTAAAGTATTTTCATGTCTAGTGATGCAAAATACAGAGAAGATTATAAGGTTGGTCAGGAAACCCAGTTGAAATATTTATTTTTTCAGCTATAAATTATAGGTTTAAAAGAATTCAACTAAGACTATATTTCTCAAGGGACACTCAAGGCTAAGGTTATAGTAAGGTCTTCTTTACACACATATAAACAAACGAATTAGGAGCAGGAGTAGGCCATTCGGCCCCTCGAGCCTGCTCTGCCATTCAATAAGATCATGGCTGATCTGATTGTAACATCAACTCCACATTCCCACCTACCCCCAAAAACCATTCACCCCCTTGCTTAACAAGAATCTATCTAGCTCTGCCTTAAAAATATTCAAAGATTCTGCTTCCACCTCCTTTTGAGGAAGAGAGTTCCAAAGACACGCAACCCTCTGAGAGAAAAAAATTCTCCTCATCTCTGTCCTAAATGGACGACCCCTTATTTTTACACGGTTACTCCTAGTTCTAGATTCTCCCACATCCACCCTGTCAAGACCCCTCAGGATTATAAAGGTTTCAATTAAGTCGCCTCCTACTCTTCTAAACTCCAGTGGATACAAGCCTAACCTGTCCAGTCTTTCATCATTGGACAACCTGCCCATACCTGGTATTAGTCTAGTAAACCTTCTCTGAACTGCTTCTAACACATTTACATCCTTCCTTAAATAAGGAGACCAGTGCTGTGCACAATACCCCAGACGTGGTCTCACCAATGCCCTGTAAACTGCAGCATGGTTTTTTGCCTCATTTCCAATTCGTTTCTGTTTAAAATTAATTTTTCAGTCAATTAAATATACATTCTAATTTCATGGCTTACTATTAAGTAATGCTTTGACTCACATTAGGTAAAACCTTGTTTTTAATTTATATACCTCACCATTGGTGCCTGAGCCCTAAGTTTTGCAATTCCCTCCCTAAATCTCTCCAACTCTCTGCCTCTCTTTCCTCCTTTGAGACTCTCCTTAAAACCTACCCCTTTGACTAAGCCTTTGGCCATCTACCCTCATATCACCTTAGGTGGCTGGGTGTCAACTTTTGTTCGATAATGCTCCTCTGAAGCACCTTGGAATATTTCACTGTGTTAAAGGTGATATATAAATGCAGCTGTTGTTATCCACTTAACTGTTAACATTCTGAAGTGGGGCTATGCCTATCTTTCCCCCTAGTTCGTTCTCTTTACAATTGGGATCAGTCTTACTACAGCACTTTGTGGATCCAAGTCCCACTCAAAGACTTGAGCACAAAATCTAGACTGAGAATTCTAGTCAGTACTGAAGGAGTGCTGCACCGTCGGAGGTGCCAGCTTTTAGATGAGTTATTGAAATGAGGCCCCTTCAGGTGGATGTGAAAAATTCCATGGCACAATTTTAAGGAGCAAGGGGAGTTCTTTCTGGTGCCCTGTCCAATATTTAGGTCTCAGCCATTGGGGAGAAGTCAGGAAAGTGGAGTTGAGGATTATCAGATCAACCATGACCTCATTGAATGGCGGAGCAGACTCGATGGGCCGAATGGCCTACTTCTGCTCCTACCTCTTATGGTCTTATGGTCTTATTGGCTATAGAGATGCCACATATTCAGGACAAAAGAGAATAGGGTAGATGTTTCTCTTTGTACTTGACATAATTCTTCATGAGGATGGAAGTTTAGCAAGCATGGCTGCCCCTACCTAATGGTGGACTCTCACATTTTCATGCACGTGTAGGTATTGATTTCCTCTCCTGCCACATTTTTCTCAAAGACCTTTGCCCAGGCAATGACATAAGTCCAAATGCAAAAATGGAAGTCCTACCCAAAATAAGGCTACAGAAATTTTCCTAAGTCTTTACATTTCACTGGCCATTTGCTGGGGAGACAGTGACAGAGTGGTAATGCCACAGGACTAGTATTCCAGAGGCCCAGACCAATGCTCTGGGGACATGGATTCAAATCCCACAGCAGCTGGTGAATCTGAAAACTAGTCTCTGTAATGGTGACCATGAAGCTACCATTAATTGTTGTTAAAAAAACCCCATCTAATTCACTAATGTCCTTTAAGGAAGGAAATCTGCCATCCTTACCTGGTTTGGCCTATGTTTGACTCTAGACCCACAGCAAAGTATTGACTCTAAAGTGCCCTAGGAAGCTACTCAAGGGCAATTAGGGATGAGCAATAAATGCTGGCTTAGCTAGTGACACCCACATTCCATGAACAAATAGAGAAAAATCCTCTCCACGTCCATCCTGTTGAGACCCCTCAGGACCTTAAAGGTTTCTATCAAGTCACCTCTTACTCTTCTAAACTCCAGTGGATTCAAGCCTATTCAATCTTTCCTTATAAAGTATTTCACCCATACCTGAGCTAGCCCAATCTCGCTGAGCTTTCCTGTACCCCTTCAGGTATTTTCTCTTCAGATAATTATCCTACAACCTTTCATGATTGAATCTGTGATATGCATTAAAAGGAGGGGCACAGAGGGGAAAGAACAGCTTGCATTTATATAGCACCCTTCAAGACTTCAATGCACTTGACAGCCAATGATTGAGAGTGAAAACGTTGAATTAGTCAGGACACCGGGGAAAATGCACACCCCCCTGCTCTTCACAATGGAACAGTGGTCAAGAGGGTGAAAAGGAAGGGTTTTTTTCCCCGAAGAATTTAGATCAAACATACAGATAGCAAACATGGTTTGAAACTGCTGAATATAAACTTGCAGATTATTCATGCATGTGTCGTTTTTGAATGGCTTCAGCAAATTTGACAGTTGGTTTAGATATCCAAATCATTAATTTTTGATTTGACTGCAGTTTTGGAAGGCTTCACAAAGTCATTAATGACCTTAATGAAGTTTTAATGAGTGGAATTGTCATCTTCACTCAATTTTCGCTAATGTTTTGTCAATTCTTTTGTGGAATGGTGGAAATCCTCAGACCAGCACAAAATAAGCCCTTTTACAACAACAACTTTGTAGTAATTAGGCGTGTAATGTACCTTTAAGAACAATGCTTGTTAAGGAAGATCACATGATCTGTAGTAACCATCGGAGAGTAGCACAGGCTAACTCCAGCAACCAAGAAATGAAAAATGTTATAAAACATGTCCCCTCTTGTGACTTTGTCACAGGAGCAGGGACATGTTACTAGTTAAATTCTAAAATTTTTATTTTATTTTTATTTGCTTTAGGAGACCTTAACCTGCCCGTGGATGAGGTTTCCTAAAAAGTGCAAAGGCCGCTTGGCCTTTTTGCCAGCCCCGCCAACCATAAGGTTGAACGGGCAGTGAAAAATTCTATTTAATTGATCCTTTAATGGTCTTAATTGGCCTTTTAATTGTCGGTGGGCACGTCATTTTATGCTTGAGCGGTACAAATTTTGCCATTGATGCCCTTGATGCTTCCACCAAAGAAGTGTCTGCAGATCAACACTATCATTAATAGTAGCATCTTAGCCACCCTTATGACAAACTGGTGACGAGCATAAAACAGGATTGAAAAGAAGAAATCAGGTTAGAAAGAAATCAGCACTGTAACTCGCCCAGTGATCGTAAGCAGCAAGCTCCGTTAGAATTGAAGAAGTTATCCTCTCTCAAAATGCCACAATTTGGGAGAATCGATCCTTTTGAACCAGCTGCTGATGATTGGCCTCATTAGATAGAACGCCTCATGTTCTTTTTTCAAGCAAAAGTTATTATGGGGGAAGAGAAGAGGTGAGCAATTCTCTTGAGTACTTGTGGGAGCAAAACCTACAATCTGATTCAAAGTTTGATGGCACCCAGTGCTCCAGATTCAAACAATTTCAAAGAATTGTTAGACTTCTTGAAGGGTCATTTTCAACCAAAGCCCCTCTGTCACGATACAGAGGTTTGGGTTTAATTCGCGAAATAGAGCCCCGGGTGAGACAATTGCATGCTACGTGGCAAATTTGAAGCAGCTAATGGAACATTGTGAGTTCGGTATGTCTCTAAACGACATGCTCAGAGATTGTTTAGTGTGTGTGGTGTGAAAGAGGACACTATTCGCGAAAGATTATTGTCCGAAGTGAATCTGGATTTCAAGAAGGCGCTAGAGATAGCGCTGGCCATGGACAGCACAGTAAGAGACTCAAAAGCACTACAGGGTGCGCAAAATGGCACCGGCATCCACATTGGATGGGAAACCTCAGCCGAAACCTCTGCAAAAATGGAAGACTCTGCCGAGAACTGGGAAACAGCCCCCACTAGCTGAAGAATAAAGAATAATAATTTTAATAGAGGTGGAAACAAGCAGGCTTTTAGTGATTGGCAGTTTAAAAAAATCGAATGCTACTATTATCACAGAAATGGACATATGATGAGGCAGTGCAAGAAAAACTCGTAAACAAAGTAAGAAGGAGCCCAATAAAATCTACAATATAGAAGAGCCTGGAATAACAAATTCAGACATTTACTCGTCGTTTAGTCTGAAATTTGGAAAGTCAGAACCAATGTTGGTCACTTTGAAAGTAAATGGCAGACCTGTTAGAATGGAAGCGAACACAGGAGCTCCCGGTACTGTAATTGTGTACAGCTGCCAAACTAAAAACACATACGGGTGAAGACATTCAGGTAAAAGGCATAAGCATAACTGTCCATTATGGAAGCCAGTAGCAAAGCTACCAGTGCTACTGTTAAGAGGCAGAGGACCGAGGCTCCTAGGGCGAAATTGGCTAAGGGAAATCAACCTTGATTGGTCACTGAGGTTCCAAAGGGAAGCTGGTGCGTTCCTGTTTTGAAAAAGGAGTGTGTAAGGACTCAACAACCTGAAGAAATTCAGGCCGGCTTCAGCCAAAACCTGGAAGAACAGCAGAAGGAACTCGGAGAGACCCTGCTTGACGACAGAGTTTGAGACGAGGTGAGCAACCTTTGCAGGGAAATAGAAAACCCGTTGAAGGACCTTCACACACTGTAAGCTTCCCTCGAATCAGAGTTTGTATCGCTGGAAAAGTATGAAGAGAAACAGAAGGAATTCATCACCTCTCTGAACAAACCGAAGACTCGGTTGGCAGAGAAGACACAACAATGTTCAATATTCCAGGAGGCAGCAAACTAACACAAAAAAGAGACGGAGGAGCTGAAGAAACAGCTAAATGAAGCCAAAGAGGCTTTGGAAGTGAAAGTCACAGAATTTTCCAAGAAGCAGACAGATAATGAAATTTTGGGAAACTCAGCCACTGATCTCAAATAAGTTGAGCCGGCATCTGAGAGAAGTCTGGCCAATAGTGAATTCAAAAAGAAAGCCAAGATTAAAGTCTGTGCTAGAAAGAAGAAGGCATGTAGCAAGAAGATACAGAAACACTAACAGGGCTTTAACTCTGGAAGGATATGAATACACTTTCATACACAAGCCTGGCAATCACATCACAAACACCGATGCCCTTAGTCATTCATCGTTACAAGAAAATGATGAGCACATCCCAGCTCCACAGGAACTTGTTTTACTGTTAAATTTCTTATATTCCTCGCCGGTATATTCTCGACAGATCAGAGGCTGGACAAGTCGGGACCCAGTCCTATCTCAAGTATGAGAACAAGTGTTACATTGTTGATCACTGGAACCCATATCTGACGAAATGAAACCACACTTCAACAGAAGACATGAAATAACCAGCCAGGTTGGTATTTTATTGTGGGGATCTTGAGTAATAGTTCACCCAAAGGGAAGGGAGCCACTTTTAATTGAACTACACAGTGCCCATCCAGGAATTTCCCGAATGAAGACCATAGCTCGCAGCTATCTATGGTGGCCTGGGATGGATGGTGAAATAGAGAGTTTGGTAAAGCACTCTGTGTATTGTCAGCAACTGCAAAAGTTGCTCCATTACACCCATGGGAGTGGCCAGGTAGACCCTGGGTGCAGTTACACATTGACTACGTTGGACCTTTCCTGGGAACAATGTTTCTGCTCGTTGTCGATGCCCATTCAAAATGGTTCGACATATATGAGGTGAAGTCACCGACGTCGGGCACTACAATTGAGAAACTACATCAAAGTTTTGTCATTCACGACCAGAAGTAGTCGTTTCCGATAACGGCACGGCATTTACGAGTGCTGAGTTTCAACGGTTTATCAGCCGCAACGATTTCACTTATGTGAAAACTGTACTGTACCACACCTCCTCAAACGGACTGGCTGAAAGGGCGGTTCAAACATTCAAGACAGGCATAAAAAAGCTAACTGGCGATTCCTTAGCAACCAAGCTAGCACACTTTCTTTTTCATTACAGGACTACCCCTCACACAACAACACGTGTCACACCTGTGGAGTTATTACTGGAATGCCGACTCAGGACAAGATTGAGATTAATGATGCTGAATTTAGAGGGGAAGGTGGAAAGGAGTCAGGGAAGCCAGAAAACTAGACATGACTGGCATAGTCGTGAGAGGAAATTTGCTGTGGGGGAGCTGGTATACATGAAGAACTTCAGAGAAGGACCAAAGTGGTTACCGGGCGAAATACGTGCAGTGACTGGACCTCTATCTTACCATGTGGAGGTGGAAGGCCGGATCATCTGTAAACATGTGGAACATTTAAAGAAGAGAGAGACAAATCACCAAGATTTGGTTCCACCAGTGATCATGACTGGGTCTGCACTTCCTGTTGAGGAGACTCAACCCAGGACTGACATGTCTGATGTTCCTGTAAGAGTTGAGGATATAGGTCTGCAAGTGCCCACCGAAGCACCTGATGTTCAGGCAACTTTGGAAAAGAAGGTTCCTGATAAATAATCTGAAGTTGTGGAGCTGCGACTTCCACATGTACCCGGAAACCACCTGAAAGACTGAATCTGTAAATTCCTTACCCAGTGTAAATATTATGTTGTCTTGAAAAATGTGGAATATAAAATGTATAGCCGAGTTAAAAGGGCAGGAAAGTATTAATTGTGGTTTTATTTCGGCCAGGATTTTTCCTATGGTGGGCGGGCTGGCTGGGAGAAGGTGGGGGCAGGTCTGGAGCTGATCGCCTCCTGTGATTGGCTCCGCGCAGCCGTTTTTTGCGGACGGGTCAATTAAGGCCCTCTCAGCGTAATAGATGGCAGGTTAACATAGAAACATAGAATATTAGAAACTAGGAGCAGGAGTAGGCCATTCGGCCCTTCGAGCCTGCTCCGCCATTCATTATGATCATGGCTGATCATCCAACTCAATAGCCTGCTCCCACTTTCTCCCCATATCCTTTGATCCATTTTGCCCCAAGAGTTATATCTAACTCCTTCTTGAAATCATACAATGTTTTGGCCTCAACTACTTTCTGTGAATTCCACAGGTTCACCACTCTCTGGATGAAGAAATTTCTCCTCATCTCAGTCCTAAATGCTCTACACCATATCCTCAATCTGTGACCCCTGGTTCTGGACTTCCCCACAATCGGGAACATCCTTCTTGCATCTACCCTGTCTAGTTCTGTTAGAATTTTATAGGTTTCTATGAGATCCCCCCTCATTCTTCTGAACTCCAGCGAATATAATCCTAACTGACTCAATCTCTCCTCATATGTCAGTCCCGCCATCCCAGGAATCAGTCGGGTAAACCTTCACTGCGCTCCCTCTATAATAAGAACATCCTTCCTCAGATAAGGAGACCAAAACTGCACACAATGTTCCAGGTGTGGTCTCACCAAGGCCCTGTATAATTGCAGCAAGACATCCCTGCTCCTGCACGCGAATCCTCTGGCTATGAAGGCCAACATACCATTTGCCTTCTTTACCGCCTGCTGCACCTGCATGCTTACCTTCAGCAACTGGTGTACAAGGACACCCAGGTCTCATTGCACATTCCCCTCTCTCAATTTATAGTCATTTAGATAATAATCTGCCTTCCTGCTTTTGCTACCAAAGTGGATAACCTCACATTTATCCACATTATACTGCACCTGCTATGCATTTGCCCACTCACTCCGCTTGTCCAAATCACACTGAAGCATCTCTGCATCCTCCTCACAGCTCACCCTCCCACCCAGCTTTGTGTTATCTGCAAATTTGGAGATATTACATTTAGTTCCCTCATCTAAATCATTAATATATATTGTGAATAACTGGGGTCCCAGCACCGATCCCTGCGGTACCCCACTAGTCACTGTCTGCCATTCGGAAAAAGACCCATTTATCCCTACTCTTTGTTTTCTGTCTGCCAACCAGTTTTCTATTCATCTCAATACACTACCCCCAATCCCATGTGCTTTAATTTTACACGCTAATCTCTTATGTGGGACCTTGTCGAAAGCCTTCTGAAAGTCCGAATACACCACATCCACTGGCTCCCCCTCATCCACTAGTTACATTCTCGAAAAATTCCGGTAGATTTGTCAAGCATGATTTCCCTTTCATAACTCCATGCTGACTCTGTCCGATTCTGCCAATGTTTTCCAAGTGTTCAGTTATTAAATCTTTTATAATGGACTCTAGAATTTTCCCCACTACCGATGTCAGGCTGACTGGTCTATAATTCCATTTTCTCTCTGCCTCCCTTTTTAAATAATGGGGTTACATTATCTACCCTCCAATCCGTAAGCAATGTTCCAGAATCTTTAGAATCTTGGAAGATGACCACCAATGCATCCACTATTTCTAGGGCCACTTCCTTAAGTACTCTGGGATGTAGATTATCAGACCCTGGGGATTTATCAGCCTTCAATCCCATCGATTTCCCCAACACCGTTTCCCTACTAATACTGATTTCTTTCAGTTCCTCCCTCTCACTAAACCCTGTGTTCCCCAATATTTCTGGTATGTTATTTTTGACCTCCTTTGTGAAGACAGAACCAAAGCATGTATCTAGTTGGTCAGCCATTTCTTTGTTCCCATTATAAATTCCCCTGTTTCTGACTGTAAGGGACCTACATTTGTCTTCACCAATTTTTTTCTCTTCACGTACCTGTACAAACATTTACAGTCAATTCTTATGTTTCCCGCAAGCTTACTCTCGTACTCTATTTTCCCCTTCCTAATCAATCTCTTGGTCCTCATTTGCTGAATTCTAAACTGCTCCTTGTTTGTCCCTACAAACACACCAACCCCCTCCACTTCTCTCCCCCCACCCAAACCCCCACCCCCACACACGCCTTAAACCAGCTTATATTTCACCCCTTTCTTGGATTCACTCAAGTTCTGTCGAAGGGTCATGAGGACTCGAAACGTCAACTCTTTTCTTCTCCGCCGATGCTGCCAGACCTGCTGAGTTTTTCCGGGTAATTCTGTTTTTGTTTTGTTCCCAATCCTCAGTTCTGTTGTTTTTTCTGGCCGATTTATATGCCTCTTCCTTGGATCTAATACTATCCTTAATTTCCCTCATAAGCCATGGTTTGGCCACCTTTCCTGTTTTACTTTTGCGCCAGACAGGAATAAACAATTGCTGCAGTTCACCCATGCGCTCTTTGAATGTTTGCCATTGCCTATCCACTGTCATCCCATTAAGTAACGTTTCCCAATCCATCATAGCCAAATCACACATCATAACATTGTGGTTTCCTTTATTAAGATTTAGTACCCTAGTCACTGAATCAACTACGTCACACTCCATCTTGATGAAGAATTCTTTCATATTATGGTTGCTCATCCCCAAGGGGCCTCACATAACTAGATCACCAATTATTCCTTTCTCATTACACAATACCCAGTCAAGGAAGGCCTGTTCTTTCGTTGGTTTCAGAAAACCACCCCGTATACACTCCAGGAATTCCTCCTCTACAGTATTGTTACTAATTTGATTTGCCCAATCTATATGCAGATTAAAGTCACCCATAATTACAGATGTTCCTTTATTACATGCTCCTCTAATTTCCTGTTTAATTCCATTCCTAACATTACCACTACAGTTTGGGGGTCTTTTTACAACCTCCACTAACGTTTTTTGCCTCTGAGTGTTTCTTAGCTCTACCCATACAGTTTCCGCATTGTTGGAGCTAATATCTTTCCTCACTATTGCATTAATTTCCTCTTTAACCAGCAATGCAACTCCACCACCTTTTCCTTTTTATCTGTCCTTCCTAAATGCTGAATACCCCTGGATGTTCAGTTCCCTCCCCTGGTCACCCTGCAGCCATGTCTCCGTAATCCTGACTATATCATACCTGTTTACATCAATTTGCGCGTTTAATTCATCCACTTTATTGTGAGTGCTCCTTGTGTTAAGGCACAAAGCCTTAAGGCTTGTCTTTTTAACATTACTTTTCCCATTCCCACTATTTTTCATTGAGGCCTTGTTTGATTCTTGCCCTTGATTTCTCTGCCTATCGCTTTTCTTATTCCCCTTTCTGTCTTTTGTTCTTGTCCTTGATTCCCCCTCCTCTGACTCCTTGCATAGGTTCCCATCCTCCTGCCATTTTAGTTTTAACCCACCCCAACCACTTTAGCAAATATTCCCCCTAGGACATCAGTCCCGGTCCTGCCCAGGTGTAACCCGTCCAGTTTGTACTGGCCCCACCTCCCCCAGGACTGATCTCAATGTCCCAGGAATCTGAAACCCTCCCCCCCTCCCACACCATCTCTTCAGCCACATATTCATCCGATATATCCAGCTATTTCTACTCTGACTAGCACGTGGCTCTGGTAGTAATCCTGAGATCACTACCTTTGAGGTCCTACTTTTCAACTTACTTCCTAACTCCCTATATTCTGCTTTTAGGACCTCATCGCTTTTTTTACCTATGCTGTTTGTACCAATATGTACCATGACCACTGGCTGTTCACCCTGCCCCCTTCAGAATGTCCTGTAGTCGCTCTGAGACATCCTTGACCCCAGCACCAGGGAGGCAATATCCATCCTGGAGTCTTGTTTGCGGCCACAGAAATGCCTATCTATTCCCTTAAAATTGAATCCCCTATAACTAGTGCATTCCCACACATTTTACTCCTCCCGTATGCAGCAGAGCCAACCGTGGTGCAATAAATTTGGCTGCTGTGGCTTTCCCCTGAGAGACCATTCCCCCCGACAGTATCCAAAGCGGTATATCTGTTTGGTAGGAGTATAGCCACAGGAGATTCCTGCACTGCCTGCCTAGTCCTCTTGCTCTGCCCGGTGGTCACCCATTCCCTTCCTGCCAGTGGACTCATAGGCTGCGGTATGTCCACCTCTCTATACGTGCTTTCCACGATAACTTCCACCTCAAGGATGCTCCAGTGTCCTCAGCAACTGCTCCAGCTCCGAAAACCCAGCTTCCAGGAGATGCAGCTGGGGACACTTCCTGCACACATGTTGGCCCTAGGCATTGGAAATGTTTCTGGCTTCCCACATATAACAGGAGGAGCACACCATGGCTTTGAGCTCTCCTGCCATGACTTACCCCTTTAAATTAAATTAAACATTTTGGAAGATACTTAATATCAAATAACATCAATCACTCTAGGGCCCTTCTTCCCTGCTCCTTGTTGTTACAGAATATAGCCCTCACAAATAATGAACTACAAAATAAGACCTTAAAAACTATAGGCAATAAATGTAGTAAATACTTACCCACTTGTACTCACAGTATTCAAAGGATCACCTTGTTCCCTCCTCAATGCACTCCCTCAGTCACCAGACACCAACTTAAGCGCTCTACAGCAGCCCAAAGCAGCATTCCAGTGAAAACAGTGCTCAGCGCTACCTGTGCGGGCGGTGGGGGGGGGGGGGGGGGGGGGGGGGGAGGAGGAAGATTCAGGGCCAGGGCTTTTTCATACATGCGCGCAAAAGGCACAGTAATCTCCCTGAGGCACAGAGCTGCCTCAGAGAGATTGAATGGATATTAAAATAATTAAAGAATTGACTTAAAAATTATTTAACCATATCCCCTCATGCCACTGTGTCACGTGAATGGGGGAATGTTTTTAATATTTATGAAAATTTATTTATTTGTTTATTTAATGCTGCCCGTGGATTAGGTTTCCTGAAACTAGCAAAGGCCGCTTGGGCTTTCCGACTGCCCGCCAACCTTAAGGTTGGACTGGCAACATTCTCAAGTGGCTCAGTTGATTTCTTAATGGCGTCCCAATGTCATCACCCGCCGAACAAATTATCGCGATACAAGAATCATACTTGTTAAGGAAGATCACATGATCTGTATTAACCAATAGGAGCGCAGCATGGGCTACCTCCAGCAGTCAGTGCAGAGATAGAGTTGGAGTTGAAAGCACACGTGTAGTCACTGTTGAGTACATTGTAAATAAACATAATGTTTCCACCCAAGACGTGTTGGCAGATCAACTCTATCACTTATAGTAGCAACTCGGCCACCTTTACATCAAACTTGCATTTATATAGCTGCGTTAACATAGCAAGACATCCCAAAGGTCCTTCACAGGAACGTTGCCATACAAATTCTGTGACAGTCATGGAAGAATCTCAGTCCTCTCGATCGCCAGCAAAACCTTTGTTAGAATCCTTCTGAACCACTTAGTTCCACATCTTGACCATCACCTGTTGCCAGAGAGTCAATGTGGTTTCAGCAAAGGTCAAGGAACCACTGATATGGCGGTTGCAGTTAGACAACTCCAGAAGAAACGCCTAGAACAGAACATGGACCCCCCTGCCACGTTTGACCTGACCAAGGCCTTTGACATAGTCAGGCATGAGGGCCCCTGGAAGGTAGTTTGACTGCCCTGTGAAATTCATTACAATGATTCCACAGTTCCATGATGGCTTGCTCATGTGTGTCCTGGATGATGGTGAGTCTTTTGATCCATCCCTAGTCACTAAAGGAGTTAAACAGGGTTGTGCGCTAACTCTAACTCTCTTCAGCATGCTCTTTAATATCTTCCACGATGGTGATTCTGGCATTGAATCAGATATCACACGGTTAGCAAGCTGCTCAGTCAGGTGGCTCCAGGTAAAGACTAAGGTCTCCAAGGACACACTTCCGCAATTTCTTGCTTGCTGATGACTGGA
This sequence comes from Carcharodon carcharias, assembly GCF_017639515.1. Classification (NCBI taxonomy): domain Eukaryota; kingdom Metazoa; phylum Chordata; class Chondrichthyes; order Lamniformes; family Lamnidae; genus Carcharodon; species Carcharodon carcharias. Next base: position 186,122,120 of record NC_054472.1, on the reverse strand, counting down.
TTCAGAGCTGGATGTGGAATGTAACAGTCAGCTACACACCCACTGGGACACTACCCAATACCCTAGATGATGAAAATGGTCACCTCCACCAAGAAGGACAAACAAGAAGATCATACATACATCGTCCTCCAGCCCTCACATTGCTTTTGAGTAACGCCCACCATTCTTTGCTAAAAGAAACCAAGGGGCAGATGAGGAGAATTTTTTAATGCAACGAGTTGTCATGATCTGGAATGCGCTGCCTGAAAGGGCGGGGGAAGTAGATTCAAAAGTAACTTTCAAAAGGGAATGGGATAAAACATTTGAAAAGGGAAAAAGTTCAGGGCTATTGGGAAAGCGCAGAGCCAGTGGGGCTAATTGAATAGGTCGTTCAAAAAGCCAGCATGGAAATGATGTGTAGAATGGCCTCCTTCTGTGCTATATTATCTCAAATTTTGGCGAAATTAGTGAAGGCCCATGCCATTTGGAAACAGGTAAATACTGTAACAACCACACTTCAAAAGTACATTACATGACAAAAAAAAAATAAACAAACTGGTGGAAACATTTTTGAGAGCAAGATCAGTCGACACAGATTGCTTACTGAGAGAGGACTGTACTCAAGAAAAATAGCAGGGAGGAACATTTCTTCAAATGTAAGAATGCATTATGCATGGAACCATAATAGTCGCAGCCCCCATAACATTGTTGAAGTTCTGTATACTTTCTCTGTGGGTGGATGTTTTCATCAGAAAGTATCCATTTCAAAGCCTTAAATTGTTGCTTCCACTACTAAAAATGGGGAATGTGCCTGTTCTCCTCCAAAACTGATGGACGACGAATGAAATTGTAGGAATGTGCTAAAAAAGGTGACTTTTCTGAGAATGTGATTTTGCTGCTGACTGCATGGTCATTAGCACAAAAGAGCTGCGACAATCTCTCCTGCGCAAATTGGCTGCTGTGATTCTTACTTTTATAGCCGTGGCTAGACTTCAAAAATTGTTTCATTGGGTGTAAAGGGCTTTGGGGCATTTGGTGGGGATGAAAGGCACTATACAAATGCGTGTCTCTCTTTAGTGTTTCTGCGGCCACCTCCTTTAAAACCAAGGGGGCAGGCCATCAGGTCCAGGGGATTGGTCACACAGGATTTTGTTCACTACAGGCCTGCCCGCGTTACCTGATTCTAGCTGTGGGCTTCATGTCGTTTTCAAATTTCTGCTAATGAGCTGGCCCCAGTTTTACTGAGGTGTGATGTTCTCGAGCGCCCTTCTTCCTGAGCTTGCTGCCAGCAGAAATAATGTCAGGCTGGTTTGAAAGTCCGATGGCTAACTTCTGCGTTGCTCAGGGAATTAACCTGCAAAATTTTCATTTGGACTTGATTGGACAGCTGCCCATTTTGCACTACATTGAAAATAGGAGATCTATCACTGACGTTTTTGTGATAAAAGGCTGGATGGGATTTCCCCACGTAGCGTCTGATGACATTTGGAAGGCCACAATGTGTCAAGTGTGCAGCTCCACCAACACTCAAGAAGCTTGACACCATCCAGGACAAAGCAGCCCCGCTTGATTGGCACCCCATCCACAAACATACTCTCCCTCCACCACCGACACACAGTAGCAGCAGTGTGTACCATCTACAAGATGCACTGCAGGAATTCACCAGGGCTCCTTCGACAGCGTCTTTCAAACCCACGACCACTGCCACCTAGAAGGACAAGGACAGCAGATAGATGGGAACACCACCACCTGGAAGTTCCCCTCCAAGTCACTCACCATCCTGACTTGGAAATATATCGTCGCTCTTTCACTGTCGCTGGGTCAAAATCCTGGAACTCCCTCCCTAACAGCGCTGTAGGTGTACCTACACCACATGGACTGCAGCGGTTCAAGAAGGCAGCTCACCACCACCTTCTCAAGGGGAAATTATGGATGGGCAATAAAAATGCTGGTCTTGCCAGCAACACCCATGTCCCAGGAAAGGTTAAAAGGAAACACATCATAATTCCATGCCTAGTTGTGTTTATCAATACTTACATTCACCGACCTGTCGTATCTAAAACTTTTGTGAACTGAAAGTCTTAGGATCATAGAATTATACGGCACAGAAGGAGGCCATTTGGCCCATTGCCTATGCTGGCTCTTTGGAATTAGCCCCGCTACCCCTGTTCTTTCCCTGCAGCCTGAAAATACTTCCGCTTCAGGTATTTATCCAACCCTCTCTGGGAGGTTCCTACTGAATGCTTCCACTACCCTTTCAGGCAATGCATTCCAGATCACAGCAGTTCACTCCGAAAATGTTTTTTCCCTTCTGTAACCCCCAATCACCTTGAATCTGTATCCCCGGTTACCAACCCTCCTGCCACTCCTTATTTCCTCCACCAAAACTCTTCATGATTTTGAACACCTCGATTAAACCTCCCCTTAACCTTCTCTCCTCTAAGGAGAGCAATCTCTTATCCACTGCATTAGCTACTTGCTTTCAAAGTCAAATCAAAACTATTTTTATAATCATTCATGGCCAGAAAATTGTTTTTATTTGGTTAGAAATGACATTGCTGCAGAGCACAGTATATTTGAGTTGAAGATAAGTATCGATTCAATGGACCAAACATTAGCTGTATAATAGCTTGGTGATCAACTGAGGCCACAGTCACAGGAAGTTAGCTGAAGTGCTTCATAAAGCAAAACTATGACAATTAGGATCCCTTAATGGCAGTGTCATTTGGTAATGGGGAAATGTAATGGTGAAGGGAGATATTAATGATGTTAAATGAATCATTTGTTTTAAATGTAGTCAGTTGAATGCTAAAGTGGGCCAGCAGTCTAATATGTTGCCTAGAATTACACAGAATTTGCAGGACAGAACCAACAATTTGACTCAACCAGTCCATGCCAGCGCTTAAGCCTCCTCTCTCCCTGCTTCATCTCACCCTAGCAGCATACCCTTCTATTCCTTTCTCCCTCATGGGCTTGCCTAGCTTCCCCTTAAGTAGTTAATGTGATTCGCCTTGGAGAAGAGAAGGGCGAGAGGAGATTTGATGGAGGTGTTCAAAATCATCAGTAGCCTAGACAGAGTAGCTAGGGAGAAACTGTTCCCATTGGTGGAAGGGTCGAGAATCAGAGGACACATATTTACACGTGACTGGCGAAAGAACTGGGGGTGAAAGGGAGAATAACTCTTTTTTTTGCACAGTGACTGGTTGCCGCATCCCTGAAAGGGAAGCAAAATTAAACGTGCCCTACAAATGGAACCTGGATAAACAACTGAAGAGAAAGACTTTTCAGAGTCACGGGGAGAGGGCGGGGTGTTGGTTGCTGAGTTGCTCTTGCAGAGAGCAAGCATGGACTTGATGGGCTGAATGGTCTTCTGCACTGTAACCGTTCTGTGTTTCTACAATTACTTGTCATAGAGAGTTCCACTGTCGAGTCGCTCTCTGAATGAAGGAATTGATGTTCCCGTGTAATTTTTAAAATTCATTCACAGGATGTGGGCGTCACTGGCTGGCCCAGCGTTTATTAACCATCCTTAATTGCCCTTAAGAAGGTGGTGGTGAGCTGCCTTCTTGAACCGCTGCAGCCCATGTGGTGTAGGTACACCCACAGTGCTGTTAGGGAGGGAGTTCCAGGATTTTAACCTAGCGACAGTGAAGGAATGGCGATATATTTCCAAGTCAGGATGGTGTGTGGCTTGGAAGGGAACTTCCATTGAATGTCAAGGGGTGACGGTTAGATTCTCTCTTGTTGGAGATGGTCATTGCCTGGCACTTGTGTGGCACAAATGTTACTTGCCGCTTGTCAGCCCAAGCCTGGATATTGTCCAGGCCTTGCTGCATTTGGACATGAACTGCTTCAGTATCTGAGGAGTCATGAATTATGCTGAACATTGTGCAATCATCAGCGAACATCCCCACTTCTGACCTTACGATGGAAGGAAGGTCATTGATGAAACAGCTGAAGATGGTTGGGCAGAGGACACTACCCTGAGGAACTCCTGCAGTGATGTCCTGGAGCTGAGATGACTGACCTCCAACAGCCACAACCATCTTCCTTTGTGCTAGATATGACTCCAACCAGTGGAGAGTTCTCCCCCTGATTCCCATTGACTACAGTTTTGCTGGGGCTCCTTGATGCCACACTCGGTCACACACTGCCTTGATGTCAAGGGCAGTCACTCTCATCTCACCTTGTGGCCGAGAATGGTGGCGCAGCAGTTACACATGAGGCTCCTTGAAATCCTTCAGACCACGAAGTGAAATGCCAGAATCACGCTGCTCCAATTCCTAAATTCCACCTGGCAGCGTCTACTCCTTTGAGCTTGGTAGTGGACTGGGGTTAAGACAAAGAAAATGAGATAGATTACTGTCTTTGACATAACCTGGAGAGAGTGAGACTGGGGGTTGGGGGGGTGGGGGGGGGGATCGATTGAAAAATTTGAAATTCGGTTTGGATAGATGTTTGTTAGAAAGGGTATGAAGGACTACAGAATGAAACTTGGTAGGTAGATTTGAAATGCAGATATGATCTAATTGAATGGTGGAAGAGTTTTGAGTGGCTGAAGAGCAGTATTGGCCTATACGAAATGCTGTTGGGTCTGGTTTAGTTGCTGGTAAATCAGCCAGATCTTCCTTCCTTTAACTTAAAGGAAATTTAAATTGTCCCAGTGAAACTCATCAGCTAAAACTCGGCCAGAGCACCAGAGGCAAACTCCCCTGATCTTCTTTGAAATAGGGGAAGGCGGTAGTGTAGTGACATCACCACTGGACTGGTAATCCAGAGACCCAGGGAACCTGGGTTCAAATCCCACCAGGGCATTGTTACCATTGTTGATTGTTGTTAAAACCCATCTGGTTCGCTAATCTCCAGACCCACAGTGATGTGATTGATTCTTAAATGCCCTCTGAAATAACACCACTCAGTGTCCTCCGCCCAACCATCTTCAGCTGCTTCATCAATGACCTTCCTTCCATCATTAGGCCAAAAGTGGGGATGTTTGCTGCTGATTGCACAATGTTCAGCACCATTTGTGACTGAAGCAGTCCATATCCAAATGTAGCAAGACCTGCACAATATCCAGGCTTGGGATGACAAGCCTGACAAGTAACATTCACAATGCACCACACAACTGCCAGACAATGACCATCTCCAACAAGAGAGAATCCAACCATAGACCCTCAATGTTCAATAGCATTACCATCACTGAATCCCCCACTATCATCATCCTGGGGGCTATCATTGACCAGAAACTGAACTGAGCTAGCCACATAAATACTGTGCCTACAAGAGCAGGTCAGAGGCTAGGAATCTTGCATGAAGTAACTCACCTCCTGACTCCCCATGGCCTGTCCACCATCTACAAGGCAGCTCCCACAATACTCAAGAAGCTTGACACCATCCAGGACAAAGCAGCCAACTTGATTGGCATCCCTGCACCACTGATGAACAGTGGTAGCAGTGTGTACCATCTACAAGATGCACTGCAGAGACTCAACAAGGCTCCTTAGACAGCACCTTCCAAACATGGAAAAAAAGAGTAGGCCATTCAGTCCTTTCAAGCCTGCTCCACCATTCATTATGATCATGGCTGATCATCCAACTCAATAGCCTGCTCCCGCTTTCTCCCCATATCCTTTGATCCCTTTTGCCCCAAGAGCTATATCTAACTCCTTCTTGAAAACATACAATGTTTTGGCCTCAACTACTTTCTGTGGTAGCGAATTCCACAGGCTCACCACTCATCTGCAAATCTGGAGATATTACATTTAGTTCCCTCATCTAAATCATTAATATATATTGTGAATAGCTGGGGTCCCAGCACCGATCCCTGCGGTACCCCACTAGTCACTGTCTGCCATTCAGAAAAAGACCCGTTTATTCCTACTCTTTGTTTCCTGTCTGCCAACCAGTTTTCTATTGATCTCAATACACTACCCCCAATCCCATGTGCTTTAATTTTACACGCTAATCTCTTATGTGGGACTTTGTCGAAAACCTTCTGAAAGTCCAAATAAACCACATCCACTGGCTCTGCCTCATTGGCTCCACTAGTTACATTCTCAAAAAATTCCAGTAGATTTGTCAAGCAAAATTTCCCTTTTGTAACTCCAAGCTGACTCTGTCTGATTCCGCCAATGTTTTCCAAGGGCTCAGCTATTAAATCTTTTATAATGGACTCTAGAATTTTCCCCACCACTGACGTCAGACTCACTGGTCTATAATTCCCTGTTTTCTCTCTACCTCCCTTTTTAAATAGTGGGGTTACATTAGCTACCCTCCAATCCATAAGCAATGTTCCAGAGTCTATAGAATCTCGGAAGATGACCACCAATGCATCCACTATTTCTAGGGCCATTTCTTTAAGTACTTTGGGATATAGATTAACAGGCCCTGGGGATTTATCCACCTTCAACCCCATCAATTTCCCCAACACTATTTCTCTACTAATACTGATTTCTTTCAGTTCCTCCCTCTCACTAAACCCCGTGTTCCCCAACATTTCTGGTATGTTATTTGTGTCCTCCTTTGTGAAGACAGAAACAAAGTATGTATTTAGTTGGTCAGCCATTTCTTTGTTCCCCATTATAAATTCCCCTGTTTCTGACTGTAAGGGACCTACATTTGTCTTCATCAATCTTTTTCTCTTCACATACCTATAAAAACTTTTACAGTTGGTTTTTATGCTGCCTGCAAGCTTACTCTTGTACTCTATTTTCCCCTTCCTAATCAATCCCTTGGTCTTCCTTTGCTGAATTTTACTTTTATGCCAGACAGGAATAAACAATTGTTGCAGTTCACCCACGCGCTCTTTGAATGTTTGCCATTGCCTATCCACCGTCATCCCTTTAAGTAACGTTTCCCAATCCATCATAGCCAACTCGCACGTCATACCATCATAGTTTCCTTTATTAAGATTCAGGACCCTAGCCTCAGAATCAACTACCTCACTCTCCATCTTGATGAAGAATTCTATCATATTATGGTTGCTCATCCCCAAGGGGCCTTGCACAACTGGATTGCCAATTATTCCTTTCTCACCACTACCATCTAGAAGGACAAGGGCAGCAGACACATGGGAACACCACTACCAGGAAGTTCCCCTCCAAGCCACTTAGCATCCTGACTTAGAAATATATCGCAGTTCCTTCACTGTTGCTGGGTCAAAATCCTGGTGGTGGTGTTCCCATGCATCTGCTGCCCTTATCCTTCTCAATGGTAGTGGTCATGGGTTTGGCAGGTTTGTTGCTGCCTCTCCTACACTACAACAGTGTTAACACTTCAAAAGGCACCTTATTGGCTATAAAGCGTTTGAGCTGTCTGACGGTTGTGAAAGGCACTATATAAATGCAAGTCTTTCTTTCTTCTTGCATGGCTTAATTAATGTCAGTGGTAGCATTCACACCCTGAGTCAGAAGGCTATGGGCTCAAGCCCCACTCCAGGGCCTTAAGCTCAAAATCTCGGCTGACTAAGGGAATGCTGCACTGTCAGAGGTGTTGTCTTTCTGATATGACATTAAACCAATGCCCTCCCAGCTAAGTGACAAAGATGCCATGGCATTATGTTGAAGAGCAGGGAGTGCTCCCTGCTCTCCTGGCCAATATCTACTCCTTAACAGCATTAAAGAAAAATGATCTGGTCTTTATCACAATGCTGATTGAGGGAGCTTGCTGTGTACAAATTGACTGCCACGTTTCCTACATTACAACAGTGACTACACTTCAGAAAGCATTTCATTGGCTGTAAAGTGCTTTGGGATGACTAAGACCATGATAGGTACTATAGAAATGCAAGTTTCAAAAAACCTCTTCAGTCCAATCCAGGAATGCTCGATGCTGGCAGTAGCTCCAATTCCCTAGGTGGAATATTTCTCATCTCCACATTCATGAGTCAGGTGAAGAAATTCTGTAGTTAGGTGGTGAAGCCATCCTGTCGGAATTGACAGCTGTGAGTTGTTGCTGGTACATCCCACACATGCCCTGGGGGTTGGACTCACTCCCAAATGATATTTTAAGCTCACCTCCTCCCCAGCCACATGAACTGTTTGAGATTTGCTGGAATTGAGATGAGCACGCATGGTGTTCTCAGCACCCTGTACAATGGCGTCAATCACAACCCAGTGAGCAGCCCCAGCCTCTTTCCAAGACGCTTGTTGATGTTTCCCATTGTGTGCGAGTAAGACACACGACACAACACTTCCTGCATTGCCAGGCGGTACTTGTAGTTGGGGGGGTTAGACCATAAGATGTAAGAGCAGAAGTAGGCCATTTGGCCCATCAACTGTGCTTCACTATTCCATGAGGTCAGGGCTGATCGGATAATCCTCAATTCCACTTCCCTGCCTCTTCCCCATTACTCTTGATTCCTTTACTAATTAAAAATCTGTCCATCTCAGCCTTGAATATACTTAACGACCCAGCCTCTACAGCCCTCTGCGATAAAGAATTCCACAGATGGACTACCCTCTGAGAGAAGAAATGACTCCCCAAACTGGAGTCTAGGAAAAGAAAAATCCTTTGCAACCCCAGCAACATTAATTCAGAAAAAGAAGATGCTGGAACCGTGGTTGAAAATCAATTGGGAACGCAGGCTGGTTTAACATTTTTCTGTTTGTCCCCTTTGAACACACAAAATAGGAGCAGGACTAAACCATTCGGCCCCTCAAGCCTGCTCCGCCATTCAATATGATCATGACTGACCTTCCAGCTCAACTCCACTTTCCCGTACTATCCCTATATCCCTTGATTTCCTTAGTACCCAAACACCTATCAACCTCTGTCTGGAATATACTCAATGGCTGGTCATCCACAACCCTTTGGGGTAGAGAATTCCAAAGATTCACCACCCTCTGAGGTGAAGAAATTTCCTCTCATCTCAGCCCGAAACGGTTGACCCCTTTATCTGTGACCCAGGCTCTCCTGCCGGGGCAGACACTGGGCTCAATAAGATGTTCCCAAATCGGGACCGTTCCCCGTCTCCGGAAATGTACTATCAGGCGAGATGACGTGGGGTCAGGTGGGTGGTCAGAAGACCACCCTGCGTTCTTGAAATTTCTCTTAAGTGCTTAAGTTAAGTGTTTAAGATTGTTAGTGGCCCAGCTGACTGTTATAAAACGGTGTGTCAGCAATAACACGCCTGCAGCTCCGGGTTTACCCATTCCTGGTTTTTTTTATAAGGAAGCTTGTTTGCACAGGTTGAAAAGGTTCAGCTGTGAGCCCTGAGCCTCCATGGTTATGGGCCAAGCGCTGGAAAATGGGGCTAATGTAGTCAGATCTTTGTTGACCGGCGCAGACGTGATGGGCTGAATGGCCTCCTTCTGTGCTGTCAACGTCTACTAGGCTACCTTAGCAGTTCCGGGTTCTGTAAATACTGGGAGCACTTCATCCAAGGAGCAGTGTTTCCATTTTTTTAAACTATTCATTCATGGGATGTTGGCTTCGCTGGCTGGGCCAGCATTTATTGCCCATTCTTAGTTGCCCCTTGAGAAGGTGGTGGGTGAGCTGCCTTCTTGAGCCGCTGCAGTCCATGTGGTGTAGGTACACCCACAGTGCTGTTAGGGAGGAAGTTCCAGGATTTTGACCCAGTGACAGTGAAGGAACGGCCGGTAAGTTTCCAAGTCAGGATGGTGAGTGACTTGGAGGGGAACTTCCAGGTGGTGGTGTTCTCACCTATCTGCTGCCCTTGTCCTTCTAGACGTTAGTGGTCGCGGGTTTGGAAGGTGCTGTCTAAAGTGCCTTGGTGAATTCCACCTCAAAATCATATGAATTAAAGGCCTTTTCTCAGCTGCTGAGCGCTTTATTTAGTCCTTGTTTATCATCCGGGGATATAAAGTAGTTGAGAGAAATTGGCATTGTGATCTCAGTGGGAGCCATGACCTCCAGTGAGGAGGAGGAGGAGGACAACAAGGATCAGGAAAAGGGGTAGGAGGAAAAAGGTCAGAGCAGGAGGTCCAGGATGCACTGGTGCCTCATGAAGGGGCCAGAGCCAGAGAGCAATGAAAGTGTCAGCCATCCTCAGTGGAAGTGTAGAAGGACATAGGCAGCCCGTCGAGTATACAGGCTGAGATTGAACTATCTGCAGATGTCAGAGACTTAATACAAGAGAAGGCTCAGGCTGTTAAGAGCCACAGTTAGATCGCTGTGTGACACACTCGCAGGGGAGATTTCCTCCAACTCCATGGGTGTGGTGGGGGGGTGGGTGGGGGGGGGGGGGGGGGTGGAGGTTGGGGGGGGGGGGGGGGGGGGGTGGAGGTGGGGGGAGTGGGGGGGGGGGGGGGTGGTGTGGTTGTGGGGGGGGGGTCACCCGATGCCTGTAGCTCTGAAGGTCACTGTTGTGCTCAACCTGTTTGTGACAGGCTCCTTCCAGGCAGCATGTGGAGACCTCGGTGGCATTGCACACGGCCTGCTGCACACCACGGCATCAGGGTCGCTCAGGTAGAAAGACCTGGCTGTGATCACATGCATGGCCGTGACACCAGGGAAGCCTGAATAAGGCAGAGGTTTCAATAGTCTCCAAAGTCCCGGTATCAGAGATGTGTGGACGCTACATGTACAAACCTTTGTCCATGTGCAGTGTGCAAATCCTGTCACCATTGTTTCAACACGCTAACCCTTTCCAAACATAAACACATGAGGCCTCCCACCCTGCGTCGATCTTTCCCCTATCTCCCGATACAGGTCCCACAGCCACAATACACTTCTAAAACATCAACACGAGGGTGTGTGAGATGGGGGTTTATTTACAAACATACAATTCTTGTATTTACAAACACAGGAATAAGCTACTCACCAATGTGTCCCATGTGGTGACTACTGTGTAGTTTTTTTGATATGTTTACGACTGCTCCTGCGCAGTGATCCCCCCTCACTTGCAGCTGCGTTGCAGGGAGGATGCTGATCTGTTACATCCCTTGCCCTGGATGACTTCAGTAGCAACCTCTGTGTGGCTGCAGCCTTGAGCGGCTCGCCACGTTAGAAGATTCCTGCTGGTAGACAGTCAAATCTTCAGTCACTGCGGCACTGGACGACAGCTGTGTTAATGATGGATGGGCAGAGGAGATGTTGCCCCAGAGGTGCTTCCAGAAGGCGGCAGCTGCAGCTCATCCTCTGCCACCGGGAGTGTTTGGCTCCCCCCACCTTTCTGGGAGCTCCCAGGAGCCGGATCTACGTCCACGTTCCCAATTCTCGTGTCGCCCCTGAGCTCAGAGCCAGGGCAATAGTGTGCAGGTCGGAGAACATCTTCACGATTGCGTCTGCAATGCGTTAGGTTTGCCCCTCAAGGGCAGTTGCCAGTCTGTCCATGGTGGAAGCTAGCCACCCCTGAAGATGGGTGACCGCAGTGCAAATGGCCTGGATGGACACCTCCACAGTCCAGGCCAGAACACCCAACCCCCCTCTGGTATACCTGCCAAATCTTCACGGACCTCGTGCTGGACATCCAGCATCTGCCGCCTTATGGACGATTCCAGAGGTTCATCATCCGACTCGGAATCAGTCTCTGGGCCTCCCTGGACACTCCTTCCGAGTGCCTGAGGCCTGCTGCTCCACACTCTCCGGCAGCTGAAGTGCCCTCACCAGTGTGTGTGTGCATGTCCCCAGCTCAACATGCTAAACCCTGCCGAGGTACCGGTATCTGCGATGGTGCTTGGGACAGAGGGAGGCTGTGGTGCTGCTTCTCTGAGGGGAGGGGAGTGGCAGCGCGACAACAGGAGGAGGGTCCATGGAAGACATACGACAGAGAGACATAAGTCAGGGGATTAGTGGACATCACAGATTTCGCAGCATCAGCACAGAGTCACTAAAGCTCTGCAACATACCCTACTCAGGTCCAACATGAGACGTGACAAAATACACACTTGTACCAAGACCTGAGGCCTCTGACTATGAAGCTTGTAAGGGTTTCAATGTCTGAATTATAGTGACGAGGGTCATTGCATCATACCAAACCTCCATCCACCTCCCGCTTGCCCTCTCCCCTTTTCCAGGGATGTGTGCCATTTGCCATCTCACCAGATCCAGGCCTTCCTCCAATCACATCCCTGGTCCTGGATGACTCCGTGTCGGTGAGCATCAGATGGCTTCGGGGTGACCAGGTTTGGAACCCCCCCCCAACACCCGCCCACCACCCCCCCACCCCCCCCGAGTCAGCTGGCCATTGTGGGTACACTTCTCCTGAAAAGATGCATAAGATTGCACTCGAGGGCACCAGCGGCTTATTTGGCGGCATGCTGCCGACGCACTGCCAGCTAAGTGCCTGGCAGCCAGGGTGCTGTGCACACCCCCTCGCCTGCAGAGTCTGCTAACGCCAGCCCACCCGCCAATTGGACCAAAGCTTCAAGGGCACACCGACACCATCGCTGAGGGCAATGCCTTTGTTGTATCACGCTGCCTTGGATCTCCAGCCAGCCTCACCTTCATGACCGCGCCCTGTGGCACACCGACACAGGGTGGCACATACTCCGGCCTTACTCGCCCTGGCCCCCACCCCCCCACCCCCCCACCCCCCCCACACCCCCCAACCCCACCCCCCCCCCCACCCCACCACCCCCCAAAACCTCATGAGGTCATTGAAATTGGGACCCAGTTTCCCCATCACCAGCCCAACGCTGCTGACCTCCTCGGCTACCTCCTCCGAGGCTCCTCTTCCCATCGGATGCCACCGGCTGTTCATGTCGGTCGGGGGGAGACTCTGAGGGAGTCCTCATGAGATCGAGGGGCTGGTTTGGCCCTTCTCTCAGCCTCCCCCCACCCTCCCTCACTCCAAAGGCTCTGACATCTCTGGAGAGAAACCCGCGGCAGCTAGACAGCTCGTCCGTGCGCTCGAACCGGGGTTCGGAAACAACTGCACCTCTGCTTGGCGGCGAAGCTTGGAGACATCAGGCCTCGAGTGAACACCCGCTCACCATAAACACCTGGTGGCAGCTGAAACCCAACTGATCTTCTAAACACTGAACGATGCCGGCGTTTTGCTGGCTTCGCTGGCACCGGCCCGGTCAGGGGGCCCTTTAACTTGCCGCCTGTGATCCCGCTCTGGGCAGGCCCGGAAAGTCGGGAAGGCCGCCGGTTTCCGGGTGGGGGAACCAGCCCTCGGGCGCTGCCAGTGTTGCGATCGGCCCCGACCTCGCAGCATCCACCCGGTCAAAGCCCTCTGAGAGCTCTGGTACGTTCTGGTGAGATCACCTCTCGTTCTCCTTAACTCCAGAGGGCGTAGGCCCAGTTTTACCCAACCTCCCATCGCGGAACAGGCCTTCCTCCTGTCCAAATGGGGCGGCCATCTTGTTTTGCTGCAGCCCACCTGCGGCTTTCACGGAAGGACCCAGTTACCTTTCCGCAGCACCTGTCTCATCCGCGGGTGGCCCAGAGTGCTCTACGGCCGACGAAGGACTTTTGAAGCGTGGCCACCGTTGTGATGTGCAAGGCGCAGCGTCCAATTTGTGCACAGCAAGCTCCCGCGGACTGTAATGCGTCGATCACCTGATAACCCGTTTTGTTTAGCGATCCGGGGCTGAGGGGTAAGTATTGGCTCATGGGCATCGGGGAGAACTCCCCTTGCCCACCTTCAAAATGCTACCATGGGAGCTCTCACATCCACTCGTAATGGACATACTGCGCTCGGAGCGTTGGCCTAGATTTTGTGTCTAAGCCTTCGGTGTCTCGGCTGGGTAGAACTGCTCCATGCCTCAGCCCCCCATACCTTCCGAGGTCACTGCGCTCCTCTGATTCTGGGCCTCTTGAGCATCCCGGAGTTTAATTGCTCCACCGTTAGCTGCCATGCCTTCTATTGTCCAGCCCCCATGTTCAGGAAGCTCCTCCTTACCTGTCTTTCTGTCTACCTCTCTCTCCTACTTTAAAACGCTCCTTCAAACCTCCCCTATTTGACCAAGCTTTGGGTCATCTGACCCGAGTATCGCCTTAGGTGGCCCAGTGTCACATTTTGTTTTACAATCCTGTGAAGGATTTTATTATCGTCTAGGCGCTACGTAAGTGCACATTGCTGTTGGGGCTTGAACCCGTAACTCAGAGGTCGCGGAGTGCTACCCACTGAGTCACAGCTCATTCGAGGAGATTTGATAGAGGGGTTCAAAATCCTGAGGGGCCCGGACAGAGTAGATAGGGGGAGACTGTTCCCATTGGTGGAAGGATCGAGAACCCAGAGGGCACCGAGTTAAGATGATTGGCAAAAATCAAAGGCACCACAAAGAAAAGCTAAAGCAAAGGCAAAATGCTGCAGATGTAGGAAAGTGTGTTCTGAAGAGGACATGAGGAGGTTGCAGATGGATATAAATAGGTTGAGTGAGTGGGCAAAGATCTGGCAAATGGAGTTTAATGTGGGAAAATGTGAAGTTGTCCACTTAGGCAGGAAGAACAAAAAAGCGGAGTATTATTTAAATGGAGAACAGCCTCATAATTCCGAGGTGCAGAGGGATCTGGGTGGTCTAGTACATGAGCCACGAGAAGTTAGTCTGCAGGTACAGCGAGTAATGAAGAAGGCTAATGGAATGCTATCCTTTATTATGAGAGGGATTGAACATAAAAGTAAGGATGTTATGCTTCAGTTACACAGGACATTGGTGAGACTGCACCTCAAATGCTGTGTGCAGTTTTGGTCTCCTTATTTAAGGAAGGATGTAAATGTATTGGAGGCAGTTCAGAGGAGGTTTACTAGATTGATACCTGGAATGAGTGGGTTGTCTTATGGGGAAAGGTTGGACAGACTGGGCTTGTTTCCACTGGAGTTTAGAAGAGTGAGGGGTGATTTGACTGAAGTTTACAAGATCCTGAACGGCCTTGACAAGGTGGATGTGGGAAGGATGTTTCCTCTTGTGGGTGAGTCCAGAACTAGGGGACACTGTTTTAAAATTAGGGGTCACCCTTTTAGGATGGAGATGAGGAGAAATTTTTTCTCTCAGAGGGTTGTGCAACTTTGGAATTCTCTGCCTCAGAAGGTGGTGGAGGTGGAGTCACTGAATATTTTTAAGGCAGAGGTAGATAGATTCTTGTTAGGCAAAGAAATCAAAGGTTATTGGGGTTAGATGGGAATGTGGAATTCGAAACACATGAGGAACAGCCATGATCTTATTGAATGGTGGAGCAGGCTCGAGGGGCCGAATGGTCCACTCCTGTCCCTATTTCTTATGCCCTTATGCTGGAAATCTGAAATAAGAACAAAAAATGCGGGACAAACTCAGCAAGTCAGGCAGCAGCTGTGGACGAAAGGAGAGTTAACTGGGGCTGGGTGGGCGGGGGCTGGACAGCTCGATCATCCCTGCGCCCTTCCCCCACCATCACCAAAAGGAAAGTTGGCTGGAAGCCGACGCGCTCCATAACATGCAGTGGGTGGGCTAAACTGCCTGACAGCTGGGGAGGGAAGACCCCCCCCCCTCCCCCCTCCCCCCCAACCTGTCCTCAGGAGCTGCTGGTCAACCCCGTTGGCCGGCAGCTCCAGCCTACCCGGCAGCGCCAAGGGCTCATTAGTGAGGGGCTGCTAAAGGCCCAACACCCGGAGGGAGGTAATTCCCGGGGTATCGGGCGTGGAGAGTTCGGCCAGCTTAGGGAGGGGAGGGGTCAGTGGTGGGGTGGGTGGGGGGGAGTAGGAATGACGGTTTTTGAAGAGCAGGAGTGTAGGAAGGAAGGAAGGAAGGGGTGGGGGTGGGGGGGGGGCAACTGTATCGGGGTGTCTGCCCCCACCACCCCCCCACCCCCGATGCACAAAGGGCACACTGCCGCCACCACCCCCCCCCCCCCCTCCACCCCAACACTGTGAAGATGGCCCCCCACCCCCCATTCCTTCCCGCCCTTTTAAAAAGTGTTTTACACAAGCGGCCTGCCCACTCCCCCACCCGACTGCCCATGCCAACTGCACTGTGGCGCGGACAGCGTGGGAATCGGGGTCACTGGGTTTGTTAACACCCGTCCCATTTGACGTGCACGTATCCAGCATCTGCGGGGAGAATGTTGGCCCAGTCATGGTGGGACTCGCTGCCGGAGACTCCGCAGCCCGGCCAAAACTCCAAGGGCCTTCACTGGGACCGGACGATCCAGATGACGGGCGGGGGCTTGAATATCCCGGCCAAAATTTTCAGGCCGAGATGACATTCCATGTGATATATATATATATATATATATATATATTTTATATATTTTATATTATATGAGGGAAGTGTATTTTACGCAGCGAGTGGTTAGGCTCTGGAATGCACTGCCTGAGAGTCTGGCGGACGCAGCTTCAGTTGTGGCTTGTTACTCACTGAGCATTTGTTTTAATAATTTCCACCCATATGGCTTCTCCCATTGTATTCACCATATCAATCGCGGCATTGTTTGGATCACCCGGCAGCAACTTTTCAAAAGCCAGGAAGTTGTCCCATCCTGAGTCACAGAACAAAAATTGGCTAATTAACTGGGCAGAAGAAAGATTACAGGGGGCCATGGGGAGAGGGTGTGGGAGTGGCGCTGGCTGGCTTGCTTTTCCAGGGAGCCAGCACGGACTCGACAGACTGAATGGCCTCCTTCAGTGCTGTAACCATTCCACGAGCAGCTTTGGCGCACTGGGATTGAAGGCTCATATGTTGGAAATAAATGTATTCGGATTAACAGCTGTCTGTATAAAAGGCATGGTGAAGAGCCAGCCAGTCAATTTTTTCCCCTTAGGCACAGTCTCCTCATCTTTTGTATTCATGCATTTACCATGTTGTCTCTTTACTCAATCACATTAATCTTTAACTTGCTTGGCTGAATTGAATCACAATTCTTAGATTTAAACAGTGCAATCTCTTGTAACTTGTATTTACTGTGTCTGGCGCAATCTCTACATTCTCACATAAAACAAGCCCTCATTGTTTTTAAATTGTGTTTGCTAAGGCTCTTTGTGCTTGTTACACTGTACCACAGACCTCTGATCTTCCATCGTTTCAGACATTTACATCTCCAGAAAGTCTTATGTGTTCCTGAGCAGATCAAACAGGCTTACTTCTAATTGTAAACCCTTCTCCTGACAAGATTGAATGTTCCCAATGTGGATTGCCTACAAATTGCTTTAGAATAATTCCACAAATTATCGCATGGAATTACAACGTGTTTTGCAGCACAGAAACAGAAAACAGAACCCAACTGGTTCACGCTGGTGTCTATATCCCACATGAGCCTCCTTCCACACCTCTTCATCCATCGACATTACCTTCTATTACCTCCTTATATTGCTTGGTAACACTGACAGCTCTTCTGTGAAGCACCTTGGCCTGGTTGACTATCCTAGTATATACTTGCCATTGAGGGAGTGCAGCAAAGGTTCACCAGACTGATTCCTGGGACGGCAGGAGAGATTAGGCCGACCAGGCCTGTATTCACTGGAACAAAAACAAAATTACCTGGAAAAACTCAGCAGGTCTGACAGCATCGTTTCGAGTCCGTATGACTCTTCACCAGAACAGTATTCACTGGAGTTTACAAGAATGAGAGGTGATCTCATTGAAATGCATAAACTTCTGGCAGGGATGGACCGTCTGGATGCAGGGATGATGTTTCCTCTGGCTAGTGGGGTCTAGAACAAGGGGTCACAATGTCAGGATATGGGGTAGGCCATTTAAGACAGAGATGAGGAAAAATTTCTTCACTCAGAGGGTGGTGAACCTGTGGAATTCTCTACCAGAGAGAGGCTGTGGAGGCCAAGTCACTGAATATATCTAAGAAGGAAATAGATTTCTAGACTCTAAAGGTGCCAAGGGGCATGGAGAGAGAGTGGGAGTATGGCATTGAGTTAGAGGATCAGCCATATTGAATGGCAGAGAAACGCGAAGGGCCAAATGACCTACTCCTGCTCCTATTCTCTATGTTTCTATGTTTACAGCACAAAACAGGCCATTTGGCCCCACTGTTCAATGCTGGCTTTTATGCTCCACACGAGCCTCCTCCTGCCCCCTCTTCATTTCATCCTATCAGCATATCCTTCTACTCCTTCCTCCCTCATGTGTTTACCCAGCTTCCCCTTAAATGCTTCAAGACCGTTCACTTCAACCACTTCCTGCGGTAGCCCATTTCACATTCTCATCACTCTCTGGATTAAGTTTCTCCTGAATTTCTTGTTGGTTTATTGGATCCTGGTTTTGGACACCCCCACAAGTCTAGACGTCTCCTCTACATCGATGCTGTTATTATTTTTGTTCTCTAAAAATAGATGCAGATTAACCCATCAGTAGAAGTTCTAGATGGATGCTTATTTGTTTATGGTTACTTACACAGATCTTATTTTTAACCTTATTCTAGCTAACAGCACACTCCAGGTGTAATCTACAATCGTTTTTCCTCTCAGAAACTTAGATTATAACTTAAAACAAGATGGGGTTTTCATGGCCTGCTTTGAGGTCAGCCACGTACCTCCTACATAGTTTGACTGTTCCTTCCCATAAGTTTTAAGTTAATTGGGAATAATAAGGTCATTGAACAGTAGTTTGTACAAACCTTCTTTGTTAACATTGGCCCATTAAGTCCAAAAGTAAACACTTCCCATGCCAACATTCAACTTTATCACAGAAGGATGTTTTCACCATGTCTTGTGTGAACTCGATATCACGAGAAAACCTTGTACACATATCTCAACAGATGCATCGCAACGTGTAGGCCCTTAAATCAGGAGACCTGAGCAAGTAACCTGGCTGACACCTGAGTGCAGCACAGATCGGGAGCGCTGCGCTGTCAAAGGTGAGAAGTTAGGGGTGAGGTCCCCATCAATCTGACCTCGCTGGGGATCACAGGGCAGAATTAGGAAGAAGAGCAGAGGAGATCCCCCAGGGTCCTGGTCAAAACTTCTCCCTCAAGCAACAATACTAAAAAAAAAACTAATGACCTGGTCATTAACACATTGCCACTTCTGGGAGCTTGCTGTGCATAAACCGGTGGCAGGGTTTCCAAATTACAACGGTGATTCCACTTCATTGACTGTATCTCCTGAGGTCATGAAGGCACTACATAAATGCAAATCCTCCTTTTCCTTAGGGTCCGTATCTTCATGGGCAGGACCTTACGTCGATCAGGCGGGCGCGCAATGGGGCGCAAAACTCACACGATGACATCGGGCAAGCGTCCCAGCGTCGTAGCACACTCCCGTGATCATTTGGTTGGCGCGCACGAGAGTCGGCAGCATGCCCGCCGACGATTAAGAGGCCTGTAAAGGCCCTTAAAGTATTAATTAAGTTGTATTTTTCTCTGGCCTTCCAACCGTTCATCTGGCGGGCGGGCTATTGGGCCGAGGGGGCCTTTGCAATTTTACGAAACCCTCATCCACGGGTGGGATGAGGTTCCCAACGGTAAGAAAGAAACTCAGTGAAATTTTTCCACTTCGTTTTTGACATGTCTCTCTTCATGTGACTGAGTCCCACATGTGGGGACGTGTTTATATCATTTCTTAAAGCTTTATTTCCCCCCTTTGTCCAAACCTTCAGTTCCCTGAGACCCTCAGACTTCCACGTTCTTGCTGCTCTCGCTCTCACGCCTTTCACGCTGGCTGGCCATTCATCGGTCAGGGCCCGATTGCGGGCGGAGGTCCATTTCGTGGCTGCTCCTGGGCTGGCCCACCCGTGTCCACCCCCCCCGCCAGCCCGATGAAAGGAAAATCCTGCCCCACGTGTTCAGTGTAAAATGCCCAGTTGTTTACACCAGGAAAGTAAATGGAAAATAACCTCAGGATTATGCTCCTGGAACTGTACCCGGTAAACACAGAAACAGGCTTCTGCCAGGTCAAACTCACTTAAGCCGTTGAGAATTCAATCTGGGCACTTTTTAATAATCAGCATTTCTGAATTTGTAATGGCTTCATAGGACTTTACAGCACAGAAGGAGGCCATTCAGCCCACCTTGCTTGTGTTGGGTCTCTGAAGGAGCTATCCAATTAGTCTCACTCCCCCATAGAGCCCTGCAATTCTTTTCTATTCCAGTATTTATCCAATTCCCGTTTTGAAAGTTATGATCGAGTCTGCTTCCACTGCCCTGTCAAGCGGCGTGTTCCAGATCACAACAACTCACTGTGGAAAAACAATTCTCCTCCGCTAATTCCTTTAAATTTGGGCGTCCCTCTGGTTACTGACCCTCCTGCTGCTGGAAACAGTTTCCTCTCATCTGCCCTCTCAAAATCCTTCTTGATTTTGAATACTTCTATCAAATCTCCACTTGCATCTTCTCTGCCCTGAGGAAATCAATCCCAACTTCTCTGGTCTATCCACCTGACTGAAGTTCCTCACTACTGGAACTATTCGAGTCAATGTCCTCTGCATCCGATGTTTCTTTGGAAGGCTTTAGGTACCAGGCAAGGCTGTCTTCCCCAATTATGCCACTGCTGCCAGTGTGAAAGGGCAAAACTTTCTGATTAATCAGACTTCATTCCATCGCTGTGCCTTATTTTAACTCTCTTTACTATTTTCCTGGCCCTCCTTTGTCCAATGACAATCTGTAACAAGAGCCAGATTGGTTTCAGTAATTTCTCTTCTAATTGTACCCTCCTTCCCTATAGAAAACAACTCAGTCAGCTTTAAACATAACGTTCCTACAGAGATCTGTTTGAGCACATAATTAAAACCCTGTTGCTCTCTGACCTACATGGGCTCTCAGTCCAGCGGTGCCTCATATTTTAAAATTCTCATGCTTGCTTTTCAAATCCCTCCGATCCCTTGTCCCTCCCTATCCCTTTAACCTTCTCCTGCCCTACAGCCCTCCTCCGATTCTGCCTTTTTGAGCATCCCATTGGCAGCCGTGCCTTCAGCTGCTGGGGTCCCAAGCTCTGGAACTCCCCTCCTGCCTCAATCTCTCCACCTCTCTCTCAATCAGAGATAAAAGCAAAGAACTGCGGATGCTGGAAATCCAAAGCAAAAACAGAAACAGAAATACCTGGAAAAACTCAGCAGGTCTGGCAGCATCATGAGGACTCGAAACGTCAACTGTGCTCTTCTCCGCCGATGCTGCCAGACCTGCTGAGTTTTTCCAGGTATTTCTGTTTCTGTTTTTGTTCTCTCTCAGTCAGGTTGGCCTTCAGCTTTGTGGCCCCTGCAGCGCCATATTCGAGCGGTGGCCGCTGCTGGGACTACAGGCAACCCCAGATACGAGGAGGTGATGAGGCAGGGCTGGAAGTAAGTTCGGGTATAGGCCGGGCTTGGCTGGCAGGCCCTACTGAGGGGGTCAGGGTGGTGGTGGGGGGAGGGGGGTGCTGGTGGTTGGGTTAAAGGGGAGCATGACTTTGCGGGTGTTGTCTCCAATGGGCACAGGGTATTCCCAAAGGAGGCCTCCCCCACCCCCACCTCGCCCGACACTGGGGTCTGCGTTGTTGGCTATGCACCTTGGCATGGTCCTCCCCCAACCGTAGGCAAAACACTGGCGGAGTTGGGATGAGGCACTTGTGGCCATTAATTGGCCACTTAAGGGCCTCAATAGGCAGCCTGCGAAACGGGAGACAGATTGGGACAGGGGACAGGGGTCGGGGTGTGGCTAGTCGGTGGGCTGCATTTTATGAGCACCCCACCCACTTCCACCACCACCCCCTCCCCCCTCCTCCCGCCCAACCTTAAACCTGCCGGCAGGATACCGTAAGTTTTAGCCCATAGTGTCACGCAAATGTCAGAGTTGAGGGTGTTAGTTCTAGAGACGAGCTGGCCGTTTATTCTGGCAATTGAGGTGAGGCAGGAAAGAAAAGGGAGCCAGTCATACCAAGCCCGGAGCTTTACACTGCCATTGACATCACCTGAGGGAGTGTCAAGGCATCAGAAGGCACTGACTTGGAACACAAGCATAAGAACACAAGAATTAGGATCAGGAGTAGGCCATTCAGCCCCTCCAGCCCCCTCCGCCATGTGATAAGATCAGGGCTGATCTGATTGTGTCCTCAACTCCACTTTCCTGTCTGCTCCTGAAAACCCTTGACCCCCTTGTTGATCGAAGATCTATAACTCAACATTGAACATGTTCAGTGACCCAGCCTCCACTGGCCTCTGGGGAAGGGAATTCCACAGACCAAAGATTGTCTGAGAGAAAAAGAATTCTCCTCATCCCAGACCTAAATGGGAGAACCTTAATTTTAAAACCCTTCCAGGCTCCCCCCACAGACATCCCCTCAGCAGCCACCCTGCCAAGTCCCCTCAGGATCTTATATGTTTCAATAAGATCACCTCTCATTCTTCTGAACTCCAGTGAG
This sequence comes from Carcharodon carcharias, assembly GCF_017639515.1. NCBI lineage: Eukaryota > Metazoa > Chordata > Chondrichthyes > Lamniformes > Lamnidae > Carcharodon > Carcharodon carcharias. The sequence goes on along the minus strand of NC_054472.1, from coordinate 186,099,976 downwards.
TATTGGCCCAACCTGTTCAACCTGACCTCATAAGACAACCCCTTCATCCCAGGAATTGGTTGAGTGAATCTTCCCCGTACCGCTTCTAATGTAATATAACCATTCTTGAGTAAGGAGACCAGAACTGTACACAGTGCTCCAGATGCAATCTCACCAATGCCATGTCCAAATGTAGCAAAACTTCTCTTTTTACATTTGGTTCTTCTTGCAATAATTGCCAACATTCCTTTAGGGCGGGGTTTCCGGTTGGGATCGTCCGGTCTCACCGAAAGTCAGTGGACTTCTGGCAGGTCCCACCAGGTTGGGGTTGGAAAATCCTGGCCTTTGACTTTGCGATACTGATATAAGAAGAGTTTCTGTTTGGCTGAGCAAACACCGCTCACTCAACTTTCAACATGTTCTAACCGCTGAAGCATCCAGATTTCACATTTGTAAGCTTACTGTTGGTCGGTGATGATAAGACAGGAATGTGTTTGCATTAATAGGGCACAAGTCAAGTATTCTATGGTCACCATCAGGCAACACACTGAGAGAATGACACAACATTGTAGGGTGGGAAATTGCAACATGTCATGACTTAGTTTGCTTACCTGAGTAACCATTTTCACTTTCCCACCCTCTGGAAGCCGGTGACCCAGTCCTGGTCACAGGACTGATTCATCCAATTATATATTCTTCCATTAACTGTGACTTTAACAGCTTCCCCCTCAGTGATCCCATTAATAACAGCTGTATGCAACTGAATACACCAGAGCGTCAGAGAGTCATAGAGTCATTTCCAGCACAGAAGGAAGCCGTTCAGCCCATCGACCCTGTGCCAGCTCTCTGTAGAGCAAGCCAGTCAGTCCCATTCTCCCACTCTATCCCCACAGCTTGCAAGTTAATTTCCCTCAAGTGTCCATCCAATTCCCTTTCAAAATCATTGATTTTTAAAAAAAAATTCATTGGATGTGGGTGTCGCTGGCTAGGCCAGGATTTATTGCCCATCCCTAATTGCCCTTGTTCAGAGGGCATTTTAAGAGTCAACCACATTGCTGTGGGTCTGGAGGCACTTGTAGGTCAGACCAGGTCAAGGCAGCAGATTTCCTTCCCTAAAGGGCATTAGTGAACCCAATGGGTTTTTATGACAACGGTTTCATGGTAATCATTAGACTTTTAATTCCAGATTTCTGTTCAATGTAAATTCCACCATCTGCCATGCGGGATTGAAACCTGGGTCCCCAGATGGCCATGCCAGTGGCTCTAAAGGTCCCCAGAGCATCACCCTGGGTTTACCACTGCACCATCGCCTCCCCATGGATTGTTGCCATTTCCACCACCCTGGTGGGTAATGAGTTCAGCTCATTACCACTCTGTGTAAAATGGTTCTTCCTCACATTCCTATCTGCATTTCTTGCCCAAAATCTTAAACCCTGTGACCCCTAGTTCTTGTACGAACAGCTAACAGGAATAGCTTTCCCTTATCTATCTCATCTAAATCTGTCTTAATCCTGTACTCCCCTATCAAATCTCCCCTCAATCTTTGCTCCAAGGAGAACAACGCCAGTTTCTCCAAACTAATCTTGTAGATGGAATCCCCTCATCCTTGGAGCCATTCTGGTAACCACCAAGGCCATTCAGTCAAACACGCTTTTAAATTTAGTCCTGTGGGGGGTGGGGGGGGGATGAAATGGGAGAAGGGGCTGCAAAATATAAGGGCAGTCACTAATAAATCCAATAGGGATAGGAGAAACGTCTTTACACAGAGGGTGATGAGAATGTGGAACTCGCTATCACAGGGACTGGTGAGGTGACTAACATAGGTGCATTTAAGGGGAAGCTAGGTAAACATTTGAGGGATAAAGGAATAGAAGGATATGATGATGGGATGAGGTGAGGAAGGGTGGGAGAAGGCTCGTGTGAAGCATAAAAGCCAGCATGGAACTTTTGGGCCAAATAGGGGAGGTGGTGGTGTAGTGGTATTGTTGCTGGTCCAGAGACCCAGGATAATTCTCTGTGGGATCTGAGTTCAAATCCCACCATGGTAGGTGAATTAAAAGCCTAATGATGACCATTAAATTGTTGTACCTGGCCTACATGTGACTCCAGACCCACACCAATGTGGTTGACTCTTAACATGCCAATGCAAGCCACTCAGTTGTATCAAACTGCTAAAAGGGCAAATTCAGCCCTATTGACACTGCAAAGTCCTCCTTACTTGTGCCAAAGTGGGGAGAGTTATCAAGTAATTGAAGATTGTAGCAAATTCTGGTCAAGCAACAGCCTGGCAGAGTCATTGTCAAGTCATGTCCCAGACATCACAATCCCTGGGTATGTCCTGCATAAACCCAGCAGAGGTGGTGACACAGTAGTATACAGTTGGACAGTAGAATACAGTTGGGAGGGTGTTGCCCAAGGAGTCCTAAGCATTGACCCTGGACCCCACTTGACAGAAGTACTGGGATTGGCAAGGGTGCAAGATGTCCATCACCTAAAGTGGCTTGGTAGCACCACTACTGACCAAGCTGGCTGAATCCTAAATGATGTAGCTGCTAGACTGGATCAGCAGCAGGTGGTGAAGGAACAAACAAGAGGGTAAATGTATTTGACCTCATCCTCACCAACCTGCCTGATGCAGGTGTGTCTGTCCTATCGGTAGGAGTCTCCACTGCACAGTCGTTGTGGAGAAAAAGTCCTGCCTTAACATTGAGGATACCCTCCATTTTGTTGTGTGGCACTAGCACCGTGCTAAATGGGATACATTTTGAACAGATCTAGTAACTTAAGACTGGACATCCATGAGGTGCTGTGGGCCATCAGCAGCAGTAGAATTGTACTCGAACACAATCTGTAACCTCATGGCCCAACATAATCCTCCACTCTACCATTACCATCAAGCCAGGGGAATCAACCCTGGTTCAATGAAGGGTGCAGGAGGGCATGCCAGGAGCAGCACCAGGCATACCTAAAAATGAGGTGTCAACCTGGTGAAGCTATAACACAGGACTACTTGCGCACCAAACAGCATAAGCAGCAAGTGATAGACAGAGCTAAGCGATCCCACAACTAATGGATCAGATCTAAGCTCTGCAGTACTGCCACATCCAGTCATGAATGATGGCGGACAATTAAACAACTCACTGGAGGAGGACGGTCCACAAATATCCCCATCCCCAATGATGGAGGTGCCCAGCATATCAGTGCAAAAGATAAGGCTGAAGAATTTGCTACAATCTTAAGCCAGAAGTGCCGAGTGGCTGATCCATCTCCTCCTCCAGAGGTCCCCAGCATCACAGATGTCAGTCTTCAGCCAATTCAATTCACTCCATGTAATATCAAGAAACAGCTGAAGGCACTGGATACTGCAAAGGCTAAGGGCCGTGACAATATTCCAGCAATAGTGCTGAAGACTTGTGCTCCAGAGCTTGCTGCACCCCTAGCCAAGCTGTTCCAGTACAGCTACAACACTGGCATCTATCTGGCTATGTGGAAAATTACCCAGGTATGTCCCATGCATAAAAAGCAGGACAAATCTAACCTGGCCAATTACCACCCATCAGTCTACTCTCGATCATCAGTAAAGTAATGGAAGGGGTCATCAACAGTGCTGTCAAGCGGCACTTGCTTAGCAATAACCTGCTCACTGATGCCCAGTTTGGGTTCTGCCAGGGCCACTCAGCTCCTAACCTCATTACAGCCTTGGTTCAAAGAATGGAAAAAAGATGAGGTGAGGTGAGAGTGACTGCCCTTGACATCAAGGCCGCATTTGACTGAGAATGGCATCAAGGAGCCCTAGCAAAACTGGAGTCAATGGGAATCAGGGGAAAACTCTCCGCTGGCTGGAGACATACCTAGCACAAAGGAAGATGGTTGTGATTGTTGGAGGTCAATCATCTCAGCTCCAGGGCATCACTGCAGGAGTGTCCTCAACCCAATCACCTTCAGCTGCTTCATCAATGACATTCCTTCCATCATAAGGTCAGAAGTAGGGATGTTCGCTGATGATTGCACAATGTTCAGCAATATTTGCAACTCCTCAGATACTGAAGCAGTCCATGTCCAAATGCAGCAAGACCTGGACAATATTCAGGTTTCGGCTGACAAGTGGCATGTAACATTCACACCACACAAGTGTCAGGCAATGACCATCTCCAACAAGAGAGAATCCAACCATCGTCCCTTGATATTCAATGGCATTACCATCACTGAATCTCCCACTATCAATATCCTGGGGGTTACCATTGACCAGAAACTGAACTGGGCGAGCCAGATAAGTACTGGCTGGAATTTTGTGGACCCATCACAGCGGGGACAGAGACCGTAAAATGCACTGGGGGACCAGGGGTCAGTGTTGGTCAACAGGAACAGGAGCAAGGGGTGAGCAGGGGCAGAATTTTCCCATTGTTGTGCAGGGTGGGGGGTGGGGGGGCGAGTCCCGCATGACCGTGTGGTGATGATGGGCGAGCATCCCGATGTCATCACACGCTATCGCGATATTTCGCTGGGCGGGCGCTTGATGGTGTCCGACGCTCGCCCGCCATTCATTAACGGGCCACTTAAGGCCAATCGACGCCCATTTTTTGGCGCCCGTGCGATCTTCAGGTCTGCGCAGGCGGCGCAACGGGCAGGTGGGTAGGACACATTTGTATAAACCTCATCCACGGGCGGGATAAGAGGGGTCACTGGGGTCGCGAGTGTGCACAATCAAGTATTTATTTGTGAAAGTTTTTGAAACTTGCCTGTGTGATCTGCAATACTCTAAAACGTATACCGGCTGCTTTTTCTGGACTCTTAACCCTCAGGTCAGCACTCTGCAGTGAGGAATCCTCTCTGGGCCTGCAGATTTCAGGAAGCCTTCCCTTAGCCTGGGAATGGGAGCTGACCTGTCCACTGGAGGCAGCTCCTCTGAGGAGGAAGGGAGGGCTAGAAGGGGGAGGAGGCCAGGAGTGCACATTCAACCTCCAGGGGGAGCCACCTTTGGGAGGACAGGCGCAGGCACAAGGGGTGCAGGGCCAAGGGGTTGTCCAAGATGGAAGGGGCTGCAGAAGATGCCACTATCCTGCTGCCAGGGTTTATAGGCGGCGAAGAAGCTATCTCAATATGTCTGAGGTGCAGTGCCGAAGGAGGATCCGTCTCTCAAGGGAGACAGTCACCTTCACCTGTCAGGTGATTGGGCCTGAGATCTCCCCTAACTGTGTGGGTGGACACCCCATGTCAGTGGCTCTGAAGGTCACAGCTGCCCTCAACGTCTATGCCTCTGGCTCCTTCCAGGGCTCAGTGGGTGATCTTTGTGGTGTCTCCCAATCAGCTGTCCACACTTGTGTCAAGCGGGTCACAGACGCTCTGTTCAGGTGTGCATTGATCTTTGTTCACTACCATTGGGACCAGGCAAGCCAGACACAGTGAGCCAGAGGCTTCGTGGCCATTGCTGGCTTCCCCCGTGTCCAGGGTGCTATAGACTGTACACATGTGGCCATCAAGGTGCCAGCAGGTGAGCCCGGTGCCTTCGTCAACAGAAAGGCTTCCAATCCATGAACGTGCAGATAGTGTGTGATCACAGGATGCTGATTCTACAAGTCTGTGCAAGGTACCCAGGCAGCTTCCACGACGTCTACATCCTCAGACACTCCCAGGTGCCGGGGCTCTTCAGTGCTCCAGCCCGGCTGGATGGATGGCAGCTGGGTGACAAGGGCTATCCCCTCAGAAGGTGGCTCATGATGCCTCTCCGCCATCCAAGAACAAAAGCTGAGAAGTGGTACAATAGGAGACACGGCACCACAAGGGCTGTGGTGGAGAGAGCCATCGGTCTTCTCAAGATGCGCTTCCGGAGCCTGGACCGCTCAGGGGTGCACTCCAGTACCCCCCAGGTCGAGTGTTGGTGATAGTGGTTACATGCTGCGCTCTCCACAATCTGGCGCTGGAAAGGGGGGACGCAGTGGATGATGAAGACATCGACACAGTTGCTGCGGCTGCACACGATGAGTCCAGCAGTGAGTCCGAGGATGAGCACACACAGGGAAATGCTGAGGGGTTAGATGCTGCCCTGGGCATACTTCAGGGCAGGGACACCCTGGAGGCTTTAATCCAATGAACCTTCAGCTAGCTCAACACCGATGGATCACCAGGACAAGCCTGGGCTGTGGGCTCGACACTCAAACACCTAAGTGCAAAATCTGCCAGTTTAAGACAGTCACTAAGGGCCTTGTTAATAAAGCTGAATGTCCAGCACTTATTACAGTTTTGGAAACCATACACATGCAGAAGAAAAGAAGAACTCTCAGCCGTGGTGACATGTCTGAATTTAATGTGTGAAACAAAGCAGCTTATTACAAAAAAAGACAAGAGTTACAAATCAAATAAAATCACTAGGGCCTCATCTCAGGCCAACAGAAAAGCACCGGTGAGAAACCTGTGGTGTGACTAAGGTGCCTTATGTTTATGTTTCCAGGTGCTATATCTTGGTGCTGCCCCCTCGCTGGGAGTGGCACATTAGACAGCCTGCTGACTCTGCTGTCCTGTTGGCCTTGATGACCTTGGCAGTCGTCCTCTGGCCCGTGGAGCCTGTACTGGCCCCGCCTGGGAGGGAGCTGCCAGTTCCACAGCTGGCACCTCCCCAGTCATCACAGCCTCATCAGATGATATGGTCACTGGGAGAGGGGCGGAGCAGCTGGCGCCCTCATCCGGAGCGCCGTGAGAGGAACCCACAGAGACGCCAGGCAGCTGCTGTGCAAACGTGAGGTCACTTCGGGGCTCCCTGCTCACCATGGATGGATGGGCACCGAGCTGAGAAAGACCATCTCCCACTTTGACACTGACCAGCTGAGGCCAATGATGATGTGAGGGCTTGCTGGTCAGAGAACATCCCCAGGAAGCCCTGATTGGTCTCCTGGAGGAGCCTCTCCACGAGAGTTACCACTCTCTCCATGGAGGACACATGGCGCTCAGACATGTGTCTCATTGCTTCAGCGATCATCCACGTTGACTCCTCCAACACGGAGACCAAGCCAAGCACAGCCTCATGTATCTCCCCCAGATGCTCCCGCACACCTGGCCGCATTTCCTGCAGCTGCTGCGTCTCGGACGACTCCAGAGGCACATCATCAGGCACCGACCGAGCATGTGTCTGGTCTCCTGCAGTCCTCTGACTGCTGGTGCCATGGGCACTCTCTGTCTCTGCCAGCTCCTCTAGTGACTGTAAAGTGCCCTCACTGCTGTGCCCTGGGACACCAGCCGATGCTCTGATTCCCACCGAGGTGCCAGTATCTGCACAGGTGCCTGCCTGGCAGAGATAGTGTGGCGCTGGTGAGACTTCAGGGCCCTCAGGTGTGAGAGGGGGCCTCTGCTGCTCCCCCTCCCGGTCCTGCTCTGATAATGCTGGAAGGAAGAACAAGGACAGTGGATCAGTTAGCGTGGAGACAATGACAAAGTGCATCCCTGTCCCCTGGATCATTATGCGCTCATCCTTCCATAAGCAATGGTCCAAGTTGCACAATGAAATCATTTAACATTCAGCAGTGCCATGGCTGTTGGGAGAACAATGCTGACCTCACTGTTGGGCATAAATACCTGGCCGTGGTACCCCAGCCTCACCCACACCTGTGGACCTGGGCACGTGGCGCCTCTCCAGATCCAGGGCCTCCTGCTCGAAGTGGCTAAGAATGGTGATCTGTGCCTGGTCGTTGCCAGTCCTCACACACTCTGCCGTGTTACGATCATTCTTCTCCTGAAAGTGAGAGACGAGCATTGATTAGTGCAAACTGTACATGGAGTCTCTTTACACACGGCCCACCCCAGCCAGAGTGGGACATATCAGGCCTCCAGTACCTCCTCACCCCGCTGCTGCTGAACACTCACACTAAGATGCTAGGCCTGTTCCCCACTGCCCCCCTTTAGCCACATGCTGCCTACATCAAATTAGGCACCACACTGTCTATCCTTCCACAGCAAAGAGGCACAGGCACGTGGAGCGCAGAGGGCAGCAGATGGTTTGTTGCCACATCGCCTTGAAGGTCCCCTCCCAGCATCTCATCTCCCTGTCTCGGACATGTCCTGGAGTTCCAGCACAGCGCCCTAGGTGCAGCTGCTCCAGGTTCCCCCCACGCCAGTCATGTGGGACTCAGTGTAACACATGCTGCAGGGGCAAAACTCATCTCCTCACCACCCTCTCAGGGTGACCTCAGCATGGGCAATATCTGCTGGCCCACCCAGTGAAGGGCACCCATCAATGATTCAATGCAGTCACTGCACTCAGGCTGGGGGGTGGGTGGGGGGCAGCAGCGGGGGTTAAATGCCCAATGCCAACATGGTGCTCACCCTCCCTGAGCGCAACAAATCATCGAAGCGCATGCGACACTGGATCCAGGTGCATCGCCCCACATCTTGGGAGCTCACCACCTCCACCACCTCCTCCCAGGCACGTTTCATCATGTAGGGAGACTCCTCCTCCCATCCTGGGGACCAGCACCTCCCGCCGTGCGGCCACCTCCTCGAGGAGGGCAACAAGGAAATCACCTGAAAAAAGAGGGGTGCACTGGCCTCACTCCCCTACCCTCCGGCCTGGCCTGTCCCCCCACCCTACCCTCCGGCCTGGCCTGCCCCACTGCCCTACCCTCCGGCCTGGCCTGTCCCACCGCCCTACCCTCCGGCCTGGCCTGCCCCACTGCCCTACCCTCCGGCCTGGCCTGTCCCCCAGCCCTACCCTCCGGCCTGGCCTGCTCACCAGAATCCCTCTGCTGTGGCCTTGCATTTGCCATTGTGAGCAGCCTAGAGGAGGCTGCCAGGCCTTCATGTAATCAGCTGCCGGGTCACCCGGCGGCCTGTCCACGCCCACCGCCTCCCGCCCGCTCCCGCTATCCTCGGGAGCCGAGAAATACACTGGGTGGGCCTTAACTGGCCCGCCCGCGTAAAATGGCAGCGTGGGCCCGATCGCGGGCGGTGCCTGCTTCCGCTCTTCCCCCTGCCCCACCACCCGCCAAACGGAAAACTCAGGCCCAGGATTTGGTGGGGGTTTTAATTTTGACACTCATTCATTAAATCGCTGGCTCGGTCAGCAATTCGTTGCTTGCCCCTAATTGCCCTTCAGAAAACGGTGGTGAGCTGCCTAGTCGCTGCACGGCACGGTCTCTTAGAGAGTACTGCACGGCTGTCCACCCACGACGCTTAGAGGGAAGCATTGGACTGGCTACACACAAACCGCCTTTCACCCGGTTAGCTTTATTTTCCACATTACTCTCCACTGCGTGCACACAGCACCACCCCCACCCCCCCCCCCCACCCCTATCAACGTTCTGAAACAAATAAACAAGACAGAACTGTAATGGGAACCATGAGGGACCACCTCTCATCTCATTTATCTCACTGACCAAGGGACTCACCGAAATGGGCAGCCAGACGGTGAGTTACCTGCTGTCTGTCTGCTGTTGGCCAACTGCAACCTTTACGTTCAGTTATCTCAATATTCTGTCCTCTTCCCCCCCCCACCCCTCCACCCACCCCACCCCCCCGCCCCAGATAATTGGATTCTGTCGACACATTTAGTGACAGCGAAGACAAATTCAATAAACACCTTTAGAGACTCCAGCCTCACTTTATCATTTTTTTGACGATCCATTGTTTGTACTGGGAGCATGCACTATTTTCACAGCCCATTGGAGGAGTCAATGAATCTGTGTACCTACTAAGAATGCCTCTTGTATCGCATTGAGAATCTCAGATTGTATGCCACCAGTTAACATCGCTAGCACACGGGGAAACAACATTTCATTTGGCAAGAATTTACATACCGAAGCGCAGGAGCAAACACGGATGCAAATAAACATAAATAGGTGCTGAATAGCGATACATAATGGTTCTGAATGTTTTCGCAAACACGAGTCAAGATCAGACTATGAACAACATTAATATTAAAAGAACATCAGTATTCAGTGATTTAAAAAAGAAAACTACATTACAATTTCAAATGAGGTAGAGTTAGAATATGCTCTTATTTTTTAAACGTCTATGTTTTTTTTTGCTTGTTCAAAGTAAGGCTTCAGTGCTGTGAGTGAGACAACTTTCTGATATAAAGGTTAACATTCCCAGGTCAGGTACGACCAGCAGTAAAACCTGCCTTAAACCTGAGATAAAAACAAAGAACTGCGGACGCTGGAAATCCAAAACAAAAACAGAATTACCTGGAAAACCTCAGCAGGTCTGGCAGCATCGGCGGAGAAGAAAAGAGTTGACGTTTCGAGTCCTCATGACCCTTCAACAGAACTGTGGAAGGCTCATGAGGACTCGAAACGTCAACTCATTTCTTCTCCGCCGATGCTGCCAGACCTGCTGAGTTTTTCCAGGTAATTCTGTTTTTGTTCTGCCTTTAACCTGCCGCAGCAACCCTCCTTCATCTAGGGTGAATTTTTTTTCCCTGTTCCCTTTTAGTTCCCATCCCTACATCCTGCCTCAGATGAACGAGGAGCGGGAGTAGGCCGCTCAGCCCCTCGAGCCTCCTCCGCCACTTAATAAGATCACCGCTGATCTGACAGTCACCTCAAATCTGCATCCCGCCTACCCCCGATAACCTACCACCCCCTTGCTTACCAAGAATCTATCCTCCTCTGCCGTAAAAATATTCAGACTATGCCTCCACCGCCTTTTCAGGATGAGAGTTCCAAAGACTCAAGGACCTTCTAAGAGAAAAAGTTTCACCTCATCTCCGTCTTAAACGGGCGACCCCTTAATTTTGAAATAGTGACCCCCCCTGGTTCTAGATCCTCCCACAAGAGGAAATGATCTCTCCACCTCTGCCCTGTCAAGACCTTAACTGGCTGTAAAGTGCTTCGGAAGGCTCCTTAGAGAATGCAATTATTTCTTTATCTTTAATTGTGGACTGTAGCGAATGATGGGACTCCATTCCTACCAGCAACTGGGTGTGAATGCTCAAACGCGTTTACTTAGATCCCACACTGCGCTTGCACCTCCGTCAGGGTTCATCAGCCTGGGAGGGGTTGCTGCACCGATTCACCGGAATTATGCTTAGAGGATTGAGTTTTGAGGACAGGCCGCGGGGGGGGGTTTTCTTTATGGGGCAGAATTTTGCCCTTGGCGGGGGTGCTGGAGGGGGTCAGTCGGGAAAGTAAAGGGCCAAGTAAGGCTCGCCCAGCGTGAAACACGAGCGGCAGGGCTGAGCTCTGCCGGTGCGAGGTTGGGGGGCGTCTAGGAGGGCAAGGGGGCCTTAGCACAAACCTACACAGAGCTGCCTCAGGGAGATGAAGCGCTGGTTGAAAAAAACTAATGAGGAAAATAATAAAGCCATAAAGCATGTCCCCTCGTGTGTGACCCTGTCACCCGGAGGAGGACATGCTTTTAATTCAAGTGTAAAATTTTAAAAGAAATTTAATTTGCTTTGGGAAACCTCATCCCGCCCTTGGATGAGGTTTCACAAAATACGTAAAGGCCGCTTGGCCTTTTCGCCTGCCCGCCAACCGTCAGGTTGAACGGGCAGAGCAAAATTCAGCACGGTGGTTAACTTAATGGCCTTAACCGGCCTTTTAATTGTCGGCGGGCACGCTGCTGGCTCCAGAACACACCTGCCGACTGAGCTATCGCGAGAGTGCGCATTGACGTCCGCATCCTCGGCCCACGTCAACGCGCTTTATTTCCCGATCGGAGGCGTCGGGCGCGGGACAGCATGCCGAGCGAAAAATCCTGCCCTATATTTCCTCGAGCCCTCAAGGATCTGATCGAAGGTCTGTTCATCTGAAGATGGTGAAGAGGAATGAGTTCAACCTTTTTTGAATTACCCGGGAGCTTGGGGAGCCTATTGTTCCCCATTGCTTTCTCCATGGCAACAGCTCGGCCCATCGAGGTTGACTTGCCTAACAATCAGCACCCTTGTCTCCTGTTGTGTAAATTGTTGTGATTGTTTTGAAATTTGGCACTCTTGAATTTGTTCTGATGAATGCAGGGTGAAAAGATTCAGCAACATGTCCCCCTTTTCAGCAATAGCAAAGATTCAGTAATGTAGAGGGAGATAAATTATTTTCTCTGGTGGGGAGGAGTCCAGATCAAGGGTAGAAAGACTTAATTAGATAATGGTGTTAATGATGATGTAAGCAGGACATGAGGGTCAGATAACCAAGAGGCTCCAAGAGAGTAAGACACAGAACAGCCTGTATCCAGAGAACAATGTGCTAACCATGAAACCTTTGTCAATAGTATAAATAAATATGTCCAAGAAAAGCTATATACTGACTATCCCCAAGTCAGTCATAAAGTGAAACCTCATCACAACATGGTGGCAGCGTTGGAGGCTGCAGTTTTAAAAACTGAGACCACAGATTGGTAACCCATGGGTGAAGACCTTGGAACAGCTCGACTTCACAATGAAGAACAAAAATAAAATGTACCTTGGTAGGGGACAGTGCACCATGTATGGTGCGGGCAGCCACTGAACAGACAGTAACTCTTCCACAGCTCTTCAAACACATCGAGCCTCCACAGCAAGTACAAATATGAGTGCTCTGGAGGCGATAGTTTGAAAGGTGTCAAACAGCTTCGGGCTTACAAGAAAAGGCAGAAAACCACCAGGTCTGCATCATTCTAAAGGAAACAGGCAGGTAGTGCAGGAAATCGCTGAGGCTATATTGCTCCCTGAACACTTTTCCATTTTGGATACTGGTGAGCGAGAAGGTTTCTTGGAGGATTGTAGCAAGAGCCAAGTTTGTGGCACCACAGGTGACTCAGCTGCACAGGAGGGAGGTGGAAGAGTGGAAGTGCTTTGTAGTAGGGGATTCCATAGCTAGAGGGGCAGATAGGTGCTTCTGTGGCCATTGTTCTGAGTCCAGGATGGTATGCTGCCAGGGTTAAGGATGTCAGAGAGCGGCTGCAGGACATTCTTTTGGGGAAGGGAGAAACAGCCAGAGGTCGTGGTCCACATTGGGATCAGTGGCAAAGGTAGGAAACGGGATGAGGTACTGAAAACAGATTTTAGAGAATTAGGAAGGGAATTAAAAAGCAGGACCTCAAGAGCAGTAACCTCAGGATTACTCCCAGTGACATGTGCTAGTGAACATACTAATAGGAAGATTGAACCATTCAATATGTGGCTGGAGAAATGAAGTAGGAGGGAGGGCTTTAGAACTCTGAAGCATTGGGACCAGCTCCAGGGCAGGTGGGATCTCTACAAGGACGGGTTACACCTTAACAGGATTGGGACTAATGTCCTCACGGGGAGGTTTGCTAGTGCTGTTGGGGAGGGTTTAAACTGGATTAGCAGGGGGCTGGGAACCTGAGGGGAAATTCAGAATGGAAAAGAGAAAAACTGGCAGTAGGAAGTAGAGAAGTATCAACTGATAAGGAGGGTATAATCAGAGAGTAGTATCAAGGTACATAGAATACTTGGAGAGTTTGATAGAATTAGAGTAGGCAGCAGTAAATCATTATGTGGGGTCAGATTAAGGGGGAAGATGAAGCCTAAATCAGGGTTAATGCACATGTATATGATTGTGGAGTGTGGTTAATAAGATTGGTGAGCAACAGGCACAGGTGGACAAATGGAATGATAATATTATTGCTATAACAGAGACTGGCTCAAAGAAGGGCAGGACTGGGTGTTAAATATTCCTGGGTACAAGGTGTTTAAGAGAGACAGGAAAGGAAGAAAAGGGGTGGGGGTTGGTGGGGGTGTGGGGGGTGTGGGTGGGGATGAGTAGTGGCAGTATTGATTAAGGATGGTATTGTAGTACTGGGGAGAGAGGATGCTCCAGAGGGGCCAAGGACGGAATCTCTCTGGCTTGAGGTAAGGAATGAAAAAGGTGCGATAACATTGATTGGTGTAGTATATAGACCACCAACTAGTGGAAGGGATGTAGAGAAACAAGTTCGCAAAGAAATTACAGAGGGATGCAAAAATTATAGAGCAATTATAATGGGGAACTTCAATCATCCAAATATAGACTGGGATAGGAATAATGCAAAGGGACAAGAAGGGTGAGAGTTCCTGGAATGTGGTGAAGCTAATTTTCTACAGCAGAATGTTTCCAGTTCAATGAGAGGGCAGCTACTGTTTGACCTGGTCCTGGGGAATGAGTTGGCCCAAGTGGATCAAATATCAGTGGGAGAGCATTTAAGGGACAGTGACCATTGCATCATAAGGTTTAGCTTAGCCATGGACAAGGACAAGGAGCAATCCTGAACAGGGATAATTATTTGGGGGAAAGGTAACTTCGATGGGATGAGAATGCATCTGAGTCGAGTGAGTTGGAATCAAACGTTGGCAGAAAAGACGAGGGCTGAACAATAGATCACCTTCAGAAAAAGTGTTGCAGACAATGTCGAGGTATATTCCCCTGAAGGGGAAATGTCGGACAAATAAATACAGGGTGCCCTGGATGCCGAGGGAGATAGAGGTAAAGGTGAAAAGGAAGAAATGCGCATAAGACAGATGACAGGTAGAAAATACAATGGAGAATCAGGCTGAATATAGAAGAACCAGAGGGGAAGTGAAAAACCTAACAAGAAAAGCCAGCAGAGAGCATGAAAAGAGGCTGGCTGCAAACATAAAAGGGAATCACACTCAGAATCACAGAATCACAGTGCAGAAGAGGCCCTTCGGCCCATCGAGTCTGCATCGACACGTGAGAAACACCTGACCTACCTACCTAATTCCATTTACCAGCACTTGGCCCATAGCCTTGAATGTTATGACGTGCCAAATGCTCATCCAGGTACTTTTTAAAGGATATGAGACAACCCGCCTCCACCACCCTCCCAGGCAGCACATTCCAGACCGTCACCACCCTCTGGGTAAAAAAGATTTTCCTCACATCCCCCCTAAATCTCCTGCCCCTCACCTTAAGCTTATGTCCCCTTGTGACTGGCCCTTTAACTAAGGGGAACAGCTGCTCCCTATCCACCCTGTCCATGCCCCTCATAATCTTGTGCACCTCGATCACGTCGTCCCTCAGTCTTCTCTGCTCCAGTGAAAACAACCCAAATTTATTCAATCTCTCTTCATAACTTAAATGTTTCATCCTAGGCAACATCCTGGTGAATCTCCTCTGCACCCCCTCCAGTGTAGTCACATCCTTCCTATAATGTGGTGACCAGAACTGCACACAGTACTCCAGCTGTGGCCTCACCAAGGTTCTATACAACTCCAACATGACCTCCCTACTTTTGTAATCTATGCCTCGATTGATAAAGGCAAGTGTCCCATATGCCTTTTTCACCACCCCACTAACATGCCCCTCTGCCTTCAGAGATCTATGGACACACACGCCAAGATCCCTTTGTTCCTCAGAACTTCCTAGTGTCATGCCGTTCATTGAATACTTCCTTGTCAAATTACTCCTTCCAAAGTGTATCACCTCACACTTTTCAGGGTTAAATTCCATCTGTCACTTATCTGCCCATTTGACCATCCCATCTATATCTTCCTGTAGCCCAAGACACTCAATCTCACTGTTAACCACTCGGTCAATCTTTGTATCATCCACAAACTTACTAATCCTACCCCCCAACATAGTCATCTATGTCGTTTATATAAATGACAAATAATAGGGGACCGAGCACAGATCCCTGTGGTATGCCAATGGACACTGGCTTCCAGTCACTAAAGCATCCTTCTGTCATCACCCTCTGTCTCCTACAACTAAGCCAATTTTGAATCCACCTTATCAAATTACCCTGTATCCCCTGTGCATTTGCCTTCTTTATAAGTCTCCCATGTGGGACCTTGTCAAAGGCTTTGCTGAAATCCATATAAACTACATCAACTACACTACCCTCATCTATACACCTGGTCACCTCCTCAACAAATTCAATCAAATTTGTTAGGCATGACCTCCCTCTGATAAAGCCATGCTGACTATCCCTGATCAAACCTTGCCTTTCAAACTAGATAGATTCTCTCCTTCAGAACTTTCTCCAATAGTTTCCCTACCACTGATGTGAGACCCACTGGCCTGTAGTTCCCTGGCTTATCTCTACAACCCTTCTTAAATAGCGGAACCACATTAGCTGTTCTCCAGTCCTCTGGCACCTCCCCTTTGGCCAGAGAGGAATTAAAAATTTGGGTCAGAGTCCCTGTGATCTCCTCCCTTGCCTCCGTCAGCAGTCTGGGACACAAATCATCCAAACCTGGAGATTTGTCCACTTTTAAGCCTGCCAACACCTCCAATATCACTCCCTATATCAACTTGCTCGAGAACCTCGCAGTCTCTCTCCCCTCCCAAGGTCTTCTATAAACATGTGAATAATAACAGGGTGGTAAAAGAAAGAGCAGGACCAATCAGGGATAAAAAAGGAGACTTGCATTTGGAGGCAGGAGAAATAGCGAAGACATTAAATGAAAACTTTGCACCTGCCTTTGCAAAGGAAGAAGATGCTACCCAGGCCGAGGTGAGAGAGGAGGTAATTGGTATAATTGAAAAATTCACAACTGAGAAGCAGGGAGTGTTAGAAAGGCTGGCTATTTAAAATAGATGAGGTACCAGGACTGGGTGAGACGCATCTGAGGGTACTGACAGAAGTGAGAATGGAAATTGCAGAGGCAGTAGTGATATTCTTCCAGCCTTCCTTAACACAAGGTTGGTGCCAGAGGACTAGAGAATTGCGAATGTTGTACCCTTGTTCAAAAAGGGGTGCAAGGATAAAGCTGGCAATTACAGACCAGTCACTTTGACTTCAGTGATAGGGGAACATCTGGAGACTATAGTTTGGGACAAAATCAATGGTCACTTAAACAAGTGCAGGATAATTAATGAAAGCCAGCATGGATTCATTAAGGGACAATCATGTTTGAGGAGGTAACAGGGAAGGTTGATAAGGGCGACGTTGTTGATGTTGTGCATATGGGCTTTCAAAAGGCATTTGAAACAGTGCCATGCAGCAGAGTTGGGAGCTGGAATTAACCTCCTGAGTGGGTGGTTGAGGGATGTTCGATCAAGGTTTTCAAAAGGGATTGGATTGCTACCTGAAAAGAGAGAATGTACAAAGTTACAGGGATAAGGCAGGTGTGTGGGACTAGGTAGAGCACTCTTTCAGAGAGCCAATGCAGACCTGGATGGGCCAAATGGCCTCCCACTGCACTGCAAAGACCCTGTTATATACAACTGGGGCCATAGCTGATGATGTCCTGGGAGTCAAGGAATTGAGGAGACCTCGGCATCCTATGGGGAAGTTGAGGGCCTTTGCTAATTATTTAAACCCTAAGAAGAATCTGGTCATTGAACGGGCAAGATTCAACCAAAGGAGCTAAAGGCCGGATGAATCCATTGATTCATTTATTAGTGATTAGTATCAGCCGGTCAGTGGTTTTGGCTATGGATCTTTAAAGCATGAGTTCGTCTGTGACCACATCATAGTCTGTGTTTTCGATTTTTTGCAAACCAAAGGAGATTTAACGTTAGAGAAGACCAAACAGTTTGCAAGGCAGGCGGAGCTGCAAAAGCAGATTTGGGGGTATACTTCAGGGGGACATCAAGGCTTGGGGGGAGGTCGATTCAGGATACAAACCCAAAGTTGGGAGCCCCGCCCACGAAAAGAGCATGAAACAGCCCATCAAAACCACTCAAACAGTGGGAAGAGCCCTTCCACCTATTTTAAGATTTTCCAGATGTGGCGTCAAAAAGCAGCATCACCGCAAAGAATGCCCAGCAGGGGGAGTCGAACGCTTTCTCTGCGGCAAGACCGGACATTTTAAACAATTCTGCAGATCTAAAGCACAATTTAAGGGAAGTGCGCAGGGACAAGCTTCTCACCACTCTAAAGCACCAGAAATTAGAAATAAAGGCATTCAGGATGAAGGTTTCCTGGGAGAAATAAAAGATCCCAATAAGCAGTTCTGGTCTGTAGAGCTGGAAGTCAGAGGGGACAGAACAAAATTTAGACTGAACACTGGGGCTGGGGCCTTTTCAGGTTAATTGAACTGGCTTAATAACGTTGAGACCCAGCCATCAAAAATAAAGCCACAGCGGCCAGTAGGCACAGGCCTTAAAGTGAGAGGCCAGTTCGCTACAACCCTTAGGCATAAAGATAAAGGAAGTAATGAAACTCTTGACATCGTCCGGAATCAGCAGCTTTCTTGGCTCAGCAGGACAGTGTGTTCAGGACTCAGTCTTCTGAAAGGGATCGATGAGCTAACACGGGACTACAGTGGAGCTTCAGTTAGGAATGAATTTCCTAGCCTGTTGTGGGGACTGGAAAAGCTCAAAAGTGACTATCACTTCACTCTACTCCCAGAGGTGAAACCCATCTGCTTACTTACATAAGACCATAAGACCGAGGAGCAGAAATTAGGCCATTCGGCCCATCGAGTCTGCTCCGCCATTCAATCACGGCTGATACGTTTCTCAACCCCATTGTCCCGACTTCTCCCCGTAACCTATGATCCCCTTACCAATCAAGAACCTATCTATCTCGGTCTTAAATGCATTCAATGACCTGGCCCCCACAGCCTTCTGTGGCAATGAATTCCATAGATTCACCACTCTCTGGCTAAAGAAGTTTCTCCTCATCTCTGTTCTAAAAGGTCTTCCCTTTACTCTGAGGCTGTGCCCTCGGGTCCTAGTCTCTCCTACTAATGGAAACATCTTCCCCAGGTCCACTCTATCCAGGCCTTTCAGTATTCTGTAAGTTTCAATCAGATCCTCCCTCATCCTTTTAAACTCCATTGAATATTCACCCAGAGTCCTCAAACGTTCCTCATATGTTAAGCCTTTGATTCCTGGGATCATTCTCGTGAACCTCCTCTGGACCCTCTCCAGGGCCAGCACATCCTTCCTGAGATACGGGGCCCAAAATTGCTCATAATATTCTAAATGTGGTCTGACCAGAGTCTTATAAAGCCTCAGCAGCACATCCCTGCTTTTATATTCAGCCCTCTCGAAATAAATGACAACATTGCATTTGCCTTCCTAACTACCGACTCAACCTGCAAGTTAACCTTAAGAGAATCCTGGACTAAGACTCTCAAGTCCCTTTGCACTCCAGATTTCTGAATTCTCTCCCCATTTAGAAAATAGTCTATGCCTCTATTCTTCCTACTAAAGTACATGACCTCACACTTCCCCACATTGTATTCCATCTGCCACTTCTTTGCCCATTCTCCTAACCTGTCCAAATCCTTCTGCAGCCTCCCCACCTCCTCAATACTACCTATCCCTCCACCCATCTTTGTATCATCTGCAAATTTAGCCAGGATGCCCTCAGTTCCTTCATCTAGATCATTAATGTATAAAGTGAAAAGTTGTGGTCCCAACACTGACCCCTGCAGAACTCCACTAGTCACCAGCCGTCATCCTGAGAAGGACCCCCTTATCCCCACTCTACACCTCCTGCCAGACAGCCAATCTTCTTTCCATGCTAGTACCTTGCCTCTAACACCATGGGCTCTTATCTTACTGAGCAGCCTCCTGTGCGGCACCTTGTCAAAGGCCTTCTGGAAGTCCAAGTAGATAACATCCATTGGCTCTCCTTTGTCTAACCTACTCATTACCTCCTCAAAGAATTCTAACAGATTTGTCAGGCATGACCTCCCCTTGATGAAACCGTGCTGACTTTGCCTGATTTTACCATGCACTTCCAAGTATTCTGAAATCTCATCCTTAATAATGGACTCTAAATTCTTACCAACGACCGAGGTCAGGCTAATCGGCCTGTAATTTCCCGTCTTTTGCCTCACTCCCTTCTTAAACAGGGAGGTTACATTAGCGATTTTCCAGTCCTCTGGGACCCTCCTTGACTTTAGTGATTCCCGAAAGATCACCACTAACACCTCCACTATCTCTTCAGCTATCTCCTTCAGAATTCTGGGGTGTAATCTATCTGGTCCAGGTGATTTATCCACCTTCAGACCTTTCAGTTTTCCTAGCACTATCTCCTTGGTAATGGCCACCATACTCACTTCTGCCCCCCGACTCTCTTGAACTTTGGGGATGTTACTCGTGTCTTCCACTGTGAAGACTGATGCAAAGTACCTATTCAGTTCCTCCGCCATTTCTTTGTTCCCCACTACTACTTCTCCAGTGTCATTTTCCAGTGACCCAATGTCCACTTTTGCCTCTCTCTTACCCTTTATATATCTAAAAAACTCTTGCGATCTTCTTTTATATTACTGTCTAGTTTACCCTCATATTTAATCTTCTCCCTCCTTATTTCTTTTTTAGTTGTCCTCTGTTGGTCTTTGTAGGCTTCCCAATCCTCTGGTTTCCCACTGCTCTTCGCCGCATTGTATGCTTTCTCTTTAGCTTTTATGCTGTCCCTGACTTCCCTTGTCAGCCATGGTTGCCTCGTCCTCCCTTTACTATGCTTCTTCTTCCTAGGGATGAATTTTTGTTGTGTCCCCCAAATTACTCCCAGAAACTCCTGCCATTGCTGTTCCACTGTCTTTCCTGCTAGGCTCATCTCCCAGTCAATTCTGGCCAGCTCCTCCCTCATGCCTCTGTAGTTGCCTTTATTCAACTATAATACCGTTACATCTGATTCCAGCTTTTCCCTCTCAAATTGCAGGGTAAATTCAAACATATTATGGTCACTTCCTCCTAAGGGTTCCTTCACCTTAAGCTCCCTTATCAAATCTGCCTCATTACACATCACTAAATCTAGAATTGCCTGTTCCCTAGTGGACTCCACCACAAGCTGCTCCAAAAAGCCATCTCGTAGACATTCCTCAAATTCCTTTTCTTGGGATCCACTACCAACCTGATTTTCCCAGTCTACCTACATATTGAAATCCTCCATGACCACTGTAACCTTGCCTTTCTTACACACCTTTTCTATCTCCTGGTGTATCTTGTACCCCACATCCTGACTACTGTTCGGAGGCTTGTACATAATTCCCATTAGGGTTTTTTTACCTTTGCGGTTCCTCAACTCTACCCACACAGATTCTACATCATCTGACCCTACATCATTTCTTGCTATTGATTTAATTTCATTTCTTACTAACAAAGCAACCCCACCCCCTCTGCCAACCTGCCTATCTTTTCGATTGGATGTATATCCTTGGATATTTAGCTCCCAGTCCTGATCCCCTTGCAGCCATGTCTCCGTGATGCTTTCCACATCATACCTGCCAATTTCAATCTGCGCCACAAGCTCAATTACCTTATTTCGTATACTGCGTGCATTCAGATACAACACCTTCAGTCCTGTATTTCCCATCCCCTTTCTCATTGTCGTCCCTTTATCTGATGTGCTTGAAGTTATATTCCTAGCCCTTTCCAAACACTCTGTCCTGTTTTGTGTTCTGGAGACTTTAATAGTCTCTCCTGGGCTCTCCTTTCTTTTCAGTTTTTTCATAATTTTCCATGAAGTTGAATCCACCCCCCCACATACTAACCTGCTGCTTTGTTTCCCATTAGTCATACTTCTTGGAGTTTTACCCTTCCCTCCCCCCCTCCCCACTTTCTAATTTAATGTCCTGTTGACCACCCTATTTACCCTGTTCACTAGAACATTGGTCCCAGATCGGTTCAGGTGGAGACTGTCCCAACGGTACAGATCCCTTCTGTTCCAATACTGATGCCAGTGCCCCATGAAATGGAACCCCTCTTTCCCCCACCACTCCTTTAGCCACGTGTTTACTTCCCTTATTCTCGCGTCCCTATGCCAATTTACACATGGCTCGGGTAGTAATCTGGAGATTATAACCCTTGAGGACCTGTTCTTTAATTTAGTTCCTAGTTCCTGATAATCCCCAAACAGGTCCTCTTTCCTAGTCTTACCTACGTTATTTGTCCCGACGTGGACCACAACAACTAGATCCTCCCCATCCGTCTCCAATATCCTTTCAAGCCGGTCAGAGATGTCCCTCACCCTGGCACCGGGCAGGCAACATACCATGCGGGACTCTCGATCCTGCTTACAAAGGATGCTATCAATTCCCCTAATTATAGAATTCCCTACAATTACCACTTGTCTTTTTGCTCCCCCCTCTTGAATGGCCTCTTGTGCCACGGTGCCGTGGTCAGCTGGCTCATCCTCTCTACAGTCCTGTTCCTCATCCACACAGGGAGCAAGTACCTGGTACCTGTTGGACAAGATCAAGAGCTGAGGCTCCTCTGTTCCTGAACACAGGATCCCTCTACCAGCCTCACTTGCAGTCACACCCTGCTGACCCTGACCACTGACCGAACTTGAGGTACTTAATCTACCAGGTATGATTGCCTCCTGAAGCAAAGCATCCAGGTTACTCTTCCCCCTCCTGGATGTGCTGCAGCGTCCGGAGCTCAGACTCCAGCTCATCAATTCTGAGCCGGAGTTCCTTCAGCAACCAACACTTGCTGCAGATGTGGTCACTGCAGCTCACAATGGGATCTGCCAGCTCCCACATCATACAGCTACAGCACATCACCTGCCCAGCCATCTAGATTACCCCAAGGAGGGTCCAATGTCCACTGATTGGAAAGTCAAAGAGCAAATTGATGGGATGCTGCCTCGAGGAGTGATCTCTCCTGTTACAGTGCCTACAAAATGGTGCTCAGTGCTAGTGGCAGTCCCTAAACATAATGGTGAAATCAGGCTCTGTGCTGACCTGAACAGCGAAATGAAGCCACTCAAAGAGAGGTACACCCGTTGCGGTTGACTCCTAAATGCCCTCTGAACAAGGGCAATTAAGGATGGGCCTAACCAGCAATGCCCACATCCCATGAAAAAATATAAAACAAGATGTCTTCTGTTGATGACACTATGGCAACGTTCTCCAAAGATGTTCTTTTTGCAATGCTGGATTCCAGCATCTGGCTTTGGCAGACCTCCCTTGGCCAAGAGTCATGGTAGTTGATAATGTTTTGCACTCCCTTTGGCCGCTTTTGTTTCAATCGACTTTCCTTTGGCACGTCCTTTGTGCCTGAAACCTTTCAACGCACTTTGTCCAATATTCCTGAAGGCAGAGAAGGAATTATTTGCCACATGGACGATCTGCTCATCCACGGCGTGACCAAAGCAGCGCACAATCGCAGGCTTGGGGTGATTTTAAAAGTGATTGAAAAAGCAGGCCTCATCTGAATGAAAAGTGCAAGTTTGTGGGGTGGGGTGGGGGCGGGGCACGTGGAACCACCACCAGATTTTTTAGGCAGTATTATACGCCAACAAGAGATGACGGTAGACCTCCAAAAGACCAAGTCAGTTAAAGAATTCCCACAGTCCAAGAGTGTCGTTGACAATGCAAAGATTTTTAGGCTGGGGAAACCTCTCCCAGATCTGTCTGCCATCAACGAACCTGTACAAGACCGGCTGAGGGGAGAGCAGAAGAACGCCTTTGACAGGACCAAAGAGCTTCTCATCTCTTCGGACGCCCTTGCACAACATGATCCCAAACCGCCGATGATGGTGGCAGCTGAAGCATCAGCGATCGGGCGTGGAGCCGCTCTTCTACAGATCCAGGGGAACAACAGGAACAAAATGGTTCATCATGGGCAGAATGTCATGCCTCGTGGGCGGACGCAGGCCCCCCCCCGACCCCGAACGGACATGACGTAGCGCTAAAGGACATCAGGTGAGCGTCCCGACATCATCCCACGCACGAGCAGTCCTCAGGTGTGCGCGCGGCGATTGGAGGCCGCCGGAATTAAGTGGGGCAATTAAGCCCCTTAAGGAGGCAATTGAAAGCGATTTCTCGTGGCCCCGTCCACGTTTACGGCTGGTGGAGGGGCCAATCGACAAGGCGGCCTTTACATTTTCGCTCAAACCTCGATCCAGGGCAGGATGAAATCTCTGTGGGGACATAAAACAAAGAGAGATATCTGGGGACTGGTTTTTTTTTATGAGCTATGCTTTCCAGTGTTTGATTGTGCTGCATGGACCTATTTTGCAACATTTTTGTGCTTTCTTTTATTATCTAGACTCCCTGAGGCATCTGTCTGCCTTTGGGGAGCTCAGTGGAAGCGCTCACCAGCACCCACAGCGACGCTGGCGCCCGTTCTCTTCCCACCCACCCCCCCCCCCCCCCCACCCCCCCCACCGCCAACGAACAGCGCTGACCCTTTCTCAGGCCGCGTCTCACGCTGGCTGGCCAACTAACAAAATTGCAGTCGGGGGCTGATCGCAGCGTGGGGCCTGTTTCCCGTCCGCTCTCGGGCCCGCCCGACGAGTGAAATATTCAGGCCTATGCCTCCAGATCGTTGGCAGAGACGGGAAACCATCATCCAACGATTGGAAAGGAAGCACCGGCAGTGATAAAGACCTGCAAAAAATTTTTGGATTGCTTAATGGGCTTACAGTTCAGGATTGAGAGGGACCATAAACCTCTGGCCACTTTCCTGAACTCTAAGCAAATTGCTGAGATGCCGTCAAGGACACACCATTTGTGGTTAAGGCAAGCCCGCTCTGACTCTGCAACGGCGCCAGAGAAAAGTGAGACAACTGACAACACATTGTCAAGAGCTACAGTCGTCCAGGCTACAGAACATCGCTTGACACTCATCTCTGAGGCGGAAGCATATTCTTCACCAATGACAAGTACCCCACCGGCCTCTACAAGCAATCTCCAGGAAATCAGGCCAGCCCAGTGGAAGGGCACAGAATCAGTCAGGTCAGAACGTGCTGCCAAGATGGTTGGTCTGAACATGTCTCATGCAATCAGCTGTTAAGACAATGCCATGAACAACAGAAACGCCTGACAATTGTTGTTGAACTTCTAGTCTTCAATGACTGGCTAGTCATCCTGAGAACGATGCAAGAAGACAATGTCCAGAAACTCCACATTTGGGTATTACCAAATGCAGAGCACGGGTACAACAATTGGTATGATGGCCTGGAATTTCAAAATCCATCAAAGAGCTTATGTCGACATGCCAGACTTGTGCCATTGACCGCCAAGAACCAACAAGATCATTACTAACATTGACATTTCCATCCAGAGCTTGGAAAAGGCTTGGAATGGAGCTGTTTGACTTCCAAGGAAGCACCTATCTCATGGTCATTGGTTAGTATTCTTGCTGGTTGGGAATTAGCAGCGTCCACGCCACAGCCAGGGAAGCTGTGTTAAAAGCTGTGAAACACACCGACTGTACACGTGCCATGCCGAATGAGGTCGTCTTGGACAGCAGTCCTCAGTTTATGAATGAACATTTCCGGCAATTTGCAGAAGAGCGTGGATTTCACCATGTGGCCAGTTCACCACACCATCCGCAGGCTAATGGAGAAGCAGGGAGAGGTGTGAAAAACCATCAAAATGTTGAGGAAGAAGAGCAATGGCCTAGAGGTACTCAATTACAGGGGCGATGTCATTAAGTGATGACTTTTCGCCAAAAGAACTGTTGATGATCGAAGGCTAAAGACTCAACTTCCTTCACTGCAACATAAACTCAGGCTCCACATCACCCTACATGGTCATGACCTAGTTAAGATGTCACAAGCAAACACAAAGAGAAAGATCCAGCTGGTATAATTGCCAACACAGAGCGAGAAGACTACTCACCTTGGAACCTGGGCAACAGTTATGGATAAGAGACTTCAGGTGGAAGGTACAGTCATAGAGGAAACTCAAACTCAGCAGCCACAATCACCCTTTGTAAAAACACCACGGGGGGGGGGGGGGGGGGGGGGGGGGGGGGGTGAGGGGGCGGGGTCTCTGAAGAAACGGAGAGGCTCTGTCACCCTTAGCAGCCGTAAGAAGACAATTATTCTAATATCACCAGTGATGGGGCTGATGAGAAGGACTGTACTGCAAACACCCCCAGAAGTGACACTCAAGTCCATGAACTGAGCATAGACCAGCACCCTCAATCTACAATACTCAAGATGAGATCAGAGACAGTCATCAAAGCACCAGACAGGCTTAACCTGTGAGGTTATGACTTTGGGGGATTGTGGGAATGTAAATAGTTTAACAAAATAATTGAACAGTTTTGAGATTATACTTGGGGTGTGGTGTAGAGTAAAGAGTTAATGGTTATGTTAATTAGTCAATGATGTTAATACTGTAAACATGGCAACAGGATCAGATGATCAAGAAATGCCAAGAGAGCAAAACACAGACCAGTCTGTGTCCATCAAACCACATACTTACCATGAGGTCTCCATGAATAATGTAAACAAATAATTTCAAGAGAAACTTTACACTGACTGTGTCCAAGTCACTCACAGAGTAAGTGAAGTATCAGTAAAACACAGGGAACACAAGATTAAAATTAGAGCCGGGCAGTTCGGCGTGATGTCAGCAATGTGTCCTCAAAGCTTCCCTCTGCAGCCACCAAGGCTGTGACTTCAACCCTCCCAGATGTCGTGTCTTCATTGTGATCGGACCGAAATGTCAAGGGTCGTCTCACACCATGTAGCACGATCTATGGCTGCTCACCATGTCGTACCTGTAACTGAGTCTTGCTGCCAGGCTCAGCACCATGTCGTTTAGAAGGAACCACTGCTGCAAACCATGTCGTGCTGTCATAATGATATAAAGGCACCGATTGCTCATAGGGGATTGGGTAAACATGTTTATTAATTCATGGCACATGTGAGCAGATATCCATGGATATAAAGCTTGATGACACCAGCAGTAGGGATGCGCGTGTGTATGTGTGTGTGTGTGTGTGTGTGTGTGTGTGTGTGTGTGCTCTGTTGAAAGCAAAAGCAAAACTAAAACTGGATTGCATGACACCATTCCTTTCTAGTGATGCCTTGCTGCAATCCCTTGAAGGCATATTACAACAGAAATCTGGAACTATTTCTCCTAAAAAGCTGTGCATAAACTGGAAGCTTTCAAGATTGAGAATGATAGATTTCTATTTGTTAAGGATATCAATGGATCAGACGTAAAGGGAGGAAAATGAAGTTGAGATAAGGATCAGCCAAGATCTAACTGAATGACAGAACGGGCTCAAAGGACTGAATGGCCTACTCTTGTTCCTATGTTCCAAAGAGAAAGAAGCCCAAAATGACAGTCTCAAAACAGTTTCAAAGGAATAAAATACAGGAACAAGTATCAACTGATAGCTATCAATAAAACTGTAATTCTCTCCTTTACTGCATTCATAATGGTTTATATGATAATTCAGGAGAACAGTGTTCCAAGCCAATAAATGCTGATAGGCAGAATGAAATGATAGTGCCAGTTAGAACTCATTGTTAATGAGACGCTGAATTGCTTACTGAGTGTCCTTTGCAGATTTTGAAATCTGTACATTATTCATCATGTGCAATCAATAAATACACTTTGACAGATTTACACAGGTTTATGGCATGGACATAGTGGTGCCACCCCTAGGCAGACGAGCCTGGCGCCTATAATGGCAAAAATATGCCTGGGCGGCAGAAAACTGAATGAACTGTTTGTGAACCTACCTCAGTAAACAAACAGTCTTCAGCAGTGGGAATGAAAGGCCTAGACCTACTGCTATACATCTACATACACTGCCTTACATATAGACTTCCACCTATTTACATTGCAGTCTTTCCCAACGTTGTACATCTACATGACCATCCCAAAACTGTGAACCATTAAATAATAGCAAAGGATGTAATTTAATCTAGCCAACTCTATCATATTGGTTATTGATTGTGTAAATTGTGCATAAAATCATTTAGTAACTATTTCAGGAACATATGTTATTACATCCTGTGAGTCATATTACACATATATCATTATACCATGTGATCCATATTACATATATGTTCTTACATCTTGTGATCCATATTACATACATATTATTATACCATGTGGTTCATATCACACATATATTACATCATTTGAGCCATATTACACATATATTATTACATCATGTGAGCCATATTACATACATATTATTATACCATGTGGTTCATATCACATATTATTACATCATTTCAGCCATATTACACATTATTACATCATGTGAGTGATATTACACATATAGTTATATCATGGGAGCCATATTACACACATATTATTGTATTATGTGAGCCACATTACATACATATTATTATATCATGTGAGCCATATCACATATTATTATATCATGTGAGTCATATTACACGTTAGAATGTGCTTTTTCCAGAACATATCCTGTGAAAGGTGTAGGACAACGAGAATGTACAATCAGTCTCATAATGTTTTCCTGTTTCATGTAAAATAAAGCTGTAATTACAAAAGCTGAACTTGTATTCATACTAATTCACAATTTTCACTTTTGAAAGTTAATTGTTGCAGTGGAAGGGTGGGGAAGTGGTGGTATAGCAGCATTGTCACTGGACTAGCAGTCTAGAGACCCAGGGTAATGCTCTGGGGACCTGGGTTCAAATCCCACCACAGCAGGAAATTTGAATTCAGTTAAAAAATCAGGAATTAAGAAATCTAATGTTGACCATGAAACCATTGTCAATTGTTGTAAAACCCCCATCTGGGTCACTAATGTCCCTTTAGGGAAGGAAATCTGCCATCCTTACCTGGTCTGGCCTACATGCGACTCCAGACCCACAGCAAAGTGGTTGACTCTTAACTGCCCTTTGAAATGCCCTAGCAAGCCACTCAGTTGTATCAATTCATTATGACAAAGCCTAAAAGGAATGAAACACAGACAGAAGACCCGACATCAACCCAGGCACCAGAAATGACAATGGCATACCCAGCCCTGTCGACCCTGCAAAGTCCTCCTCACTAACACCTGGGGGGGGGGGGGGGTTGCACCATAATCGAGCAACAGCCTGACATAGTCACCCTCATGTAATTATGCCTTACCAGACAATGGGTGGGATTTTCTGGCCCTGCCTGTGGTGGGCATCATGGCAAAAATTGTGCGATTGGAAAAATCAGTTTACCGTTGTTGTGATAGCAGTTGGGATTGTTCGCTCCAGCCATCAATGATGGGCCGTGTTTCCACATCGGGAATGTCGCTTTAGTACATTTGTATCTCATTGTAAGGGCTGCTTGCCGGCATCATCTCCCCCACGCTGGATTAAGAGGTGCGTTGGCGTCCAATTAGACCGACATGTTTCACAAGGGTATATAAGCGTCGTTAACATGGTGGACCTGCGCCGTGCTCATGAATTCGAGGCTCGTTCGCCTACCTTGCATTGCACAGCGCTCTCTGAGACTCAGTGCCAGGCTTCGCAGGCAGCACCACATCACTTTCCGGGGTGGGGGGGGTGGGGTTGATGTCAGAGGCAAGTCTCTACCTACCGGGCCAGCTGTATGGCTTTTAATGCGCTACAGGGTGAGGCCACCAACTAGGGAAGGGGGGAAACTGGCCTGAGGCATGAGGATGTGCCGCAGGGCAAGGGCTCCACTGGGCAGAAAGAGTGGGGAAGTCTGCACTCAGACACATAACTCAGAGGGGATGGTGGGGAGGTGTCTCCAGTGCCAGGATGGAGAGAGAGTCGGTTACAGAATGACAGAGGCAACTTTGGCCAGGATGGGAGGAGCGTTGAGTGGCGTATGCCTCAATGTTGCGCTGGCAAAGGCTGTCGTTGTCCCAGTCCAGAGAGGGTGAGGGCGCGTCAGTCTGGTCTCAGTCATGCCCAGTGCATTGTGGTAACATCACATGTTTTGGCCCAGGGGTTTCTGGCTTCATTCTGGCCTGCATGTGGCATACCCAGTCAGGGGAGTCATCTGCAGCCTTTAGATGAGGAAAAGGTATTGTGGGGGGGGGGGGGGCGTTCGAGGGTGACAGGATTGGGGAGGGTATATGCCAGACTGTGCAAGTGTCCTCAAGATGGGGAGGCACATCTAGCTCACCATGTTCCAGGGGTAACAAAGGGATTGTCATGATGGGATGCGGGAACACAGGGGTAGGATTGAGAGGCTCTTAGAGGGAGGGATGCCTGAACATTAAGCTCATGCAGGACAATGGGAGGGGTTTCCACACTCACATAGGGAGGGTCCAAGCTGGCCTGCCAGTGAGACCTCAGCATCACTATCATCCCACCGGCAGCCATGGCGCAGTTGCTGGAATCATATCTCTCAAGGCTGAAGTTTTTCTTTTACAAAATGGAAAGACCTGGCATGAGCTGGATGCTAACCCGAGATTTTGTTTCAAAGGAGGTCATAAGTTCACTTTGGAGCTGTCAACAAGCAGGCTGCTTCCAAGAGGATATGGTACTTGAGAAGGAGTTGTTTGTTTATTTTGAACTGCAAAGCACTTTAATTAATGAAAGGGCAATCATGTGGGAGAGAGGAAAAAAATCTTAAAGTTGTTTCGAAGGGAGTCTTGTTGGGGGACAAGCTGAGGAAGGAAGAGCTGATTTTAGCTTCAGTATATCCTGGCTCCTATCCCACTGCTCCCCTCAACATTGTCTAAAGCTACGATACGCACTTCCAGAGCATGCTCAAAGGCTCCACTGACTGCCAAAAATCACCATTTGCAATTAGCATCACACATCTTGGCCGAGTGTGAAGCAGAACGGACAGCGCTGCATCCCCAGAGTGTGACAAGAGCCTGGTGGCCACAATCCAGACAATTACAGGTTGAGAAACACTCAAGGTTGTAGGTTCGAGTGCCAGGGCAATAATGTGGTTGAGACGGGCAGAGTTTCAGCACTTTGAGGTGGCAAGGCCCTCCCACTGATTGGTGAACTTAGCAGGTGGACACTTGGAAAGTTGGAAATGTGTTTGGCAGACAGCAGTGCACACGAGCTCTGAGTTTGGGCTCATAGCATGAAAACTCTGCTGGGAGACAGAAAGCACATGAAATTGCACAATATATGACCCATGTGTAAACACCTCTCTCTTTATACACTGCACCTTCACCTTTCAAGAATGCAGACAGGATAGGAGAACACCTCTGCCTCAATCTTACACAGCCAAGAATAAACATTCTTCGCCATTTCCGCCAACTCCAGCATGATGCCACCACCAAATACATCTTCCCTTCACCCCCCTGGCGGCATTCCGTAGGGATCGTTCCCTCTGAGACACCCTGGTCCACTCCTCCATCACCCCTACACCTCAACCCCCTCCCACTGCACCTTCACGTGCAACTGCAGAAGTTGCAACACCTGCCCCTTTATTTCCCCTCTCCTCACCATCCAAAGTCCCAAACACTCCTTTCAAGTGAGGCAGCATTTCACTTGCACTCCCCTCAATTTAGTCTACTGCATTCTCTGCTCCCAATGCAGTTTCCTCTACGTTGGAGAGACCAAACGCAGACTGGGTGACCGCTTTGTGGAACACTTTTGGTCTGTCCGCAAGCATGACCCAGACCCCCTTGTCACTTGCCATTTCAACACACCAGCCTTCTCTCATGCCCACATGTCCGTCCTTGGCCTGCTGCATTGTTCCAGTGAAGCTCAACGCAAACTGGAGGAACAGCACCTCGTCTTCCGACAAAGCACTTTCCAACCTTCCGGACTGAGTTTTGAGTTCAACAACTTTAGGTCATGAACTCTCTCCTCCATCCCCACCCCCTTTCCGATCCCCCTTTTTTCCAATAATTTATATAGATTTTCATTTTTCCACCTATTTCCATTATTTTTAAATGTATTTCCATTCATTGTTTTATAAGACCATAAGACCATAAGACATAAGAGCAGAAATTAGGCCATTCGGCACATCGAGTCTGTTCTGCCATTCAGTCATGTCTGATAAGTTTCTCAAGCCCATTCTCCTGCCTTCTCCCTGTAACCTTTGATCCCCTTACCAATCAAGAACCTATCTATCTCGGTCTTAAATACACTCAATGACCTGGCCTCCACAGCCTTCTGTGGCAATGAATTCCATAGATTCACCACTCTCTGACTAAAGAAGTTTCTCCACATCTCTGTTCTAAAAGATCTTCCCTTTACTCTGAGGCTGTGCCCTCGGGTCCTAGTCTCTCCTACTAATGGAAACATCTTCCCCACGTCCACTCTATCCAGGCCTTTCAGTATTCTGTAAGTTTCAATCAGATCCCCCCTCATCCTTCTAAACTCCATTGAGTATGGACCCAGAGTCCTCAAATGTTCCTCATATGTTAAGCCTTTCATTCCTGGGATCATTCTCGTGAACCTCCTCTGGACCCTCTCCAGGGCTAGAACACCCTTCCTGAGATACGGGGCCCAAAATTGCTCACAATATTCTAAATGTGATCTGACCAGAGCCTTATAAAGCCTCAGCAGCACATCCCTGCTTTTATATTCTGGTCTTCTCAAAATAAATGCCAACATTGCATTTGCCTTCCTAACTACTGACTCAACCTGCAAGTTAACCTTAAGAGAATCCTGGACTAGGACTCCCAAGTCCCTTTGCACTCTAGATTTCTGAATTCTCTCCCCATTTAGAAAAAGTACATGACCTCACACTTCCCCACGTTGTATTCCATCTGCCACTTCTTTGCCCATTCTCCTAACCTGTCCGAATCCTTCTGCAGCCTCCCCACCTCCTCAATACTACCTGTACCTCCACCTATCTTTGTATCATCTGCAAACTTAGCCAGGATGCCCTCAGTTCCTTCATCTAGATCTTTAATGTATAAAGTGAAAAGTTGTGGTCCCAACACTGACCCCTGCGGAACTCCACTAGGCACCGGCCGCCATCCTGAGAAGGACCCCCTTATCCCCACTCTCTGCCTCCTGCCAGACAACCAATCTTCTATCCATACTGGTAACTTGCCTCTAACACCATGGGCACTTATCTTACTGAGCAGCCTCCTGTGCGGCACCTTGTCAAAGGCCTTCTGGAAGTCCAAATAGATAACATCCATTGGATCTCCTTTGTCTAACCTACTTGTTACCTCCTCAAAGAATTCTAACAGATTTGTCAGGCATGACCTCCCCTTGATGAAACCATGCTGACTTTGTCCTATTTTACCATGCACTTCCAAGTATTCTGAAATCTTATCCTTAATAATGGACTCTAAAATCTTACCAACGACAGAGGTCAGGCTAATCGGCCTGTAATTTCCCGTCTTTTGCCTCACTCCCTTCTTAAATAGGGGGGGTTACATTAGCGATTTTCCAATCCTCTGGAACCCTCCCTGACTCCAGCGATTCCTGAAAGATCACCACTAACACCTCCACTATCTCTTCAGCTATCTCCTTCAGAACTCTGGGGTCTAATCCATCTGGTCCAGATGATTTATCCATGTTCAGACCTTTCCGTTTTCCTAGCACCTTCTCCTTGGTAATGGCCACCATACTCACCTCTGCCCCGACTGTCTTGAACTTTGGGGATGTTACTCGTGTCATCCACTGTGAAGAGTGACACAATGTACCTATTCAGTTCCTCCGCCAATTCTTTGTTCCCCATGACTACTTCTCCAGCGTCAATGTTCACTTTTGCCTCTCTCTTACCCTTTATATATCTAAAAAAACTATTGCAATCTTCTTTTATATTACTGTTTAGTTTACCCTCATATTTAATCTTCTCCCTCCTTATTTCTTTTTTAGTTGTCCTCTGTTGGTCTTTGTAGGCTTCCCAATCCCCTGGTTTCCCACTGCTCTTTCCTGTGGTGTCACTTTTTCAGTTTTGGCTTCAGTTACTCTGTGCCCCAAGGTCAGTGCTCCGGTGCTCCTCCCTCCGAGCCTGCTCCCTGGAGACAAGGCTGCAAATCCCCGAGGTAAGCTAGATTTATACTCATCACTCCGGTTCTCCTCCCTCCGAGTCTGCTCTCAGAATTTACTCACCAATCAGCTGCTTTTTCATTAAAGTCCACTTTCATAAGAGTGTCCCTCGCAGGTCTGGTACACTCCTGAAGGCACTGCCACTTCCTCGCTTTTTTTTAGGCTTGAGGAGGAGGGAAGGATGGAAATACTACATCAATGTAATCTTTGGGACTATTCCGTTCTTTGACAGTGGGTCGTCCTCGATTCCCTCCTGAGTCGCGGTGACTTCTCCCAGAATGCTTCAGTCACTTCTCACCAGCGCCCTCTGTTGGATGCTCTTCCTCCTGTTGTGTGCAAGAGTCCTTCTCCTCGATTCCCTCCTGAGTCACGGTGGCTGCGGTGACTTATCCCAGAATTTTTTTTTTTGGAAAATATACTTTATTCATAAAATATCTGGAAGATCATTCCAAACCATTTCAACATCACCATCACATAAGTACAATCAGATCCAACTTTTACACAGGTATCACAAGGTGCATCAATACAATCAATGAATATTACAATCATTTCAGACAATCAGACAGTGGTATAGGAGTTATCAACATACATCATGTTGCACTCTGAGGTGCTTCAACACAATTATAATACAATTAGTATTTAATGCAGACATTCATTTTGAGCTGTACAGCCCGAGGGGCTCTCAACAGTTCCCAGCCCCTCGGTGCATTGTGGCAGAAAGGTCTTAGACAGCGTCCTTTCCCCATTGCGACTTTGCAGTGGCTGCCCCAAGCTCTAGTGCATCCCTCAGCATGTAGTCCTGGACTTTGGAATGTGCCAGTCTGCAACACTCAGTCAGGGACAACACTTTGTGCTGCAAGACCAACAAGTTTCGGGCAGGCCAAAGAGCGTCTTTCACTGAGTTGATGATCCTCCAGCTGCAGCTGATGTTTGTCTCTGTGTGTGTCCCTGGAAACAGCCCGTAGAGAACAGAGTTCTCCCAGAGTGCTTCAGCCACTTCTCACCAGCGCCCTCTGTTGGATGCTTTTCTTCCTGTTGAGTGCAAGAGTCCTTCTCCTCGATTCCCTCCTGAGTCGCGGTGGCTATGGTGACTTCTCCCAGAATGCCTCAGTCACTTCTCACCAGCGCCCTCTGTTGGATGCCTCTCTATCTTTTGGCCTATTTCAATCCCTTCCCCCCACCCCACCCCCACTAGGGCTATCTGTACCTTGCTCGTCCTGCTTTCTATCCTTAATGTCACCTATTAGCACATCTCTTAGCTAATATCACCACCTTCAACACTCTTTGTCCTTTTGTCTATGACATCTTTTGGTTATCACCACCTATCACTGGCCCTCTATCCAGCTCTACTTGTCCCACCCCCCCCACTTAAACCAGCTTATATTTCACCTCTCTTCTATTTTTCCTTAGTTCTGTTGAAGAGTCATATGGACTTGAAACGTTAACTGTGTTTCTCTCCGCAGATGCTGTCAGACCTGCTGAGTTTTTCCAGGTATTTTTATTTTTGTTTTTGTTAAGAATAAGCAAAGCACATGAACAAGGTTCATTCCACAAGCACACTTAACATTAAGGTTGAGGCATCCCTGATGTTGAGAATGATGTGCAACACTGTGGTGATATGGAAGCACACTACATAGACGAGAGCCCCATGATAGTGACATCTGTGATAAGTTGGAGGAGGCACCTGAGTGACAGCAACACAGCTCACCATAAAAAGGAGGCGTACACAAGAGGAGATGTGAAATGGGTGTGATTCTATTTACATTTGTGAACATCATATATACAGGTTGAGGACACCCATGCCGCCTGTTGTGCTCCTAAAATTTTCTAACTTTCCTAAACCTTCCACTACATCTTGATTCTTCCCCGACATCTACAGTGGAGGTGGAGGCAGCCTGCTGACTGCTACGCCCTGTTGTCTGTGATGACTTTGGCGGGCAACCTCTGGAGGGCCGAAACCCGGAGTGCCTCAGCCTGCTTTGGGTGTTCTGCCGTGGGGCAGGTGGGCGCTCCTTGGCCTGTGGAGCTGGAGGTGACGGGAGTCACAGGAAGAAAGGATTGGGATCGGCTGGACACTCCTAGAGTCACCTGGGTGGATGGCCCTGTGTCGTCCATCTGTTGGTCCTCATCCCTATGGGTGTCTGAGGACCCCTGGCTGACTCCTTGAAGAGAAAGGGCAGCTGGAGTGAGATCAATGTGCCCCACCCTCCCTCTTG
Organism: Carcharodon carcharias; assembly: GCF_017639515.1. Taxonomy (NCBI): domain Eukaryota; kingdom Metazoa; phylum Chordata; class Chondrichthyes; order Lamniformes; family Lamnidae; genus Carcharodon; species Carcharodon carcharias. Next base: position 186,064,349 of record NC_054472.1, on the reverse strand, counting down.
CATGGCCACTGATGGATGCCACCAAGGGCTACAGCAATGGAGTGCAGGACCAATGTCGTGGACCAAGGTCTCCATGGCAGCTGCCATCCTACCTGTGTTGACCATGGTGCATTGGCATGTTGGCACCATCACCTCAGGCTGAATGCAGACAGCCTGCTCCATCGTCCATTGCAATCTGAGGAATGCAGCTGATATCCCTTCCTGATGTTCCCATGATTGTTGCTGCAGCTCTAGCAACTGATTTAGGACCGATCCCTGTGAGCTATCCCTGTCCCTGGATCTGTTACAACCCTTGTGGTTTGGAGATCTACCCTGGGTATCAATGACTCAATGTGCACTTTACTTCCGTTACAAGCAACACTTTTATTAACCTAAATCCTTTAGCATATAAATTGATGTCAATGTAAAAACACTGATACAAGTACCTGCTAATGTATACTCATAATCTGGTTGCTTGGTTTCTTGAGAGACAGACAAGATCGGGTGGTTGAACTCTCCTGTTCTGTAACTCATGTTAATAGCTGAGCTGACCAGGCTATCCTCTCTTCCCACTGCAACCCCGAGTCTCCAGCTCTTATACCTTCTGACAGACCTGCATACTACATTCACAGTGATGTTGCTTTCTCATTGGTGCAGTGCTTTCAGCCTCAAGTTACCCCCGCAGTGAGATGATGGGTCCTTAGGGTCATCACAAGTGCCCGGCCTGTTTTCAGGGTCCTGCTGTGGGTCAGCTGAACCCTCCGCAACCCGTGGAGCTGGAGCTGCTGGGGTCACAGGAAGGGGGGATTCGGATGGGCTGGACACTCCCGGATTCACCTGGGTGGATGGCCCTGGGGTGTGCACCTGCTGATCCTCCTCCCTATGGGTGCCTGAGGGCCCCAGGCTGACTCCTTGAGGAGAAGGGGAAGCTGGAGTGAGATCGAGCTGCCCTGCGCCCATCTCGTGTTGACACTGTTGGAGGCCAACTATGGTGTCAGCTATGGAGTTGAGCCCTCTCAGCAGTGCAGGACCAATGTCCTGGACCAATGTCTCCATGGCGACCGCCACCCTACCAGTGTTGACCTCGGTGTGTTGGCATGCCAGCGCTATCACCTCAGACTGAAAGCAGACGGACTCCTCCATCATGCCTTGCAGCCTGAGGAGCGCAACGGACATCCCTTCCTGATGTTCCCACATTTGCCTCTTTGCAGCACCAGCAACTGAGTTAAGACCGAGTCCAGAAGCCTCCACATCTGACTGAGACCCAGCAGAGTTCTGGCCTCCAGCAGCACCTCCGAGTGTCGGAGACCTGGAGAAACATGACCGCTGCCTGCAGTGGGTCAGACAGTGTGATGTGCTCACCAGATTGTGACCCTAACGCTACTCTAGCACTAGGTCCCACCAAGGTGTGTGTCTCTGCACTGCTGGGGGGTGTGGGTGAGTGCTGTGACACGCCTTCAGTTGGGGTCTCAACAGATTCCTCTTCCGAGGTGTCTTCCGGCTTGAGTCGAGGACCTGGATGGTGAGCTCCCTTGGCTGTTTCCCAGGTGTGCCTGTGAAAGCAAGAGGAGATAATTAGTACATGGCAGTGGCCTGTGAAACAGGACATATCACCCACAGCATGGTTGTGTGATGGATGTTGCACTGCTGGACCCTCACTTTGTTGAGCAGCGCCCACCTCACCGTCAGCACAGGAATGGTCCAGATCCTCACCGGCCGGCTGGATGGCTCCTTTTTCAAAGTCTGTGAGGACCTTGACGTTGGGCGTTCCTTCACCTGTCTACGACCTCTCTCTTTTGTTGTGTGCCAGCTTGTCCTGCATGAATAGAGATGGAGAGGGTGTAAGCAGGACACCTGCCAGGCCAGATGAGGAGGCTGCTTGGCCTGTGTGGGTGGTGAGTGGACAGGATGAGGACACGATCCACCAGGTAGATGAAGGTGTGTGTGAGGGAGTGAATGGTGATTGTCCCTTACACTGACAGTGAGTGAGATCCCGGCAGGTGTGTGATGGGCTTGTGAGTGTGTGAGACGAGAGTGATGAGAAGAGTGACTTACGCTGGTGGAACAGAGGAGATCATTCGGCCTGTGGCGGCATTGGGCGGCTGTCCTTTTTTGCAGGGCGTTGGCGCTGACAACCGCTGTCACCACCTCCCAAGCCGGGTTGGTGACCTTGCCCGCTGGTCTTCACCCAGAACCGGGGGTGGGGGTGGGAGAGAATCATGGCGGGCCACCACCATGTCCAAAAGGCTTTCCGAGGATGGGTTGCTGAACTGGGGAGAGGGGTCTGCAGCCTTCTTGCCTTTCGGGGCCATGTCTCCTGTTGCAGCAGGTCCTGAGCTGGAGTCACTGAGAGGGGTGCGCGCGGCTGTGGTTTAAATATGGAGTCCAGCGTGATGAAGCGGTGAGATGAGGGTGTGGCGGACGAATGAGAGCCAGCCCCCCACGGGAACGGCGTGTTTCCCAGGGATGCACGATTAAAGCCGTGGGATTGGGAAGGATACAGTGAGAAAAGCCGCCATTGCAGCCGAAGGGTAAAATGTTCCTTTTCCCACCCGCTCCGGCACCTCATGCAAACCTGGGATGATTCCTCCCACAAATAGAAGGAAGGACGTGGTCCTGCAGTTGGGATTTAGGAACTTAGGTCAGGAACTAGCCAGCTGGAGTTTCCAGTGCTGTCCTGCAGGCCTCAGTACTGGGCCCCCTGCTTTTTTTGGTGTCCATTAATGATTTGGAGTTAAACGAAGAGGGACACGATCAAGACATTTGCAGACAACACAAACATTGGCCGTGTGGTTGGTAGTGGGGAGGATTGCGGTGAACTGAAGGATGATACCAACGGGCTGATCAGGTGGGACAGAAAAGTGGCAGATGGAATCCAACTCAGAGAAGCGCGAGGTGATTCATTTGGGGAGGTCAAGCAGGCCACAATAAACACAACAATGCGGCTGACTCTTAAAATGCCCTCTGAACAAGGGCAGTTAGGGATGGGCAATAAATGCTGGCCTAGCCAGCACATCCCATGAGCGAATAAAAAAAAAACACAAATGGGAGGATGTTAAGAGGTGTAGAGGAAGTGATGGACATGGAATGCTTGTCCACAGGTCCCTGGAGGTAGCAGGACAGGTTAATAAGGTGGTTAAGGAGGCATATGGAATCCTTTCCTTTATTAGCTGAGGTACAGAATGTAGGAGCAGGGAGGTTAGGCTGGAGCTATATAAAACACTGTTAAGGCCACAACTTGAGTACTGTGTGCAGTCCTGGTCACCTCATTACTAAAAGGATATAACTACATTAGAGAGGGTACAGGGGAGATTTACCAGGATGTTGCCCAGGACTGGGAAACTGCAGCTATGAGGAAAGATTGGAGAGGCTGGGGCTGTTCTCCTTGGAACAGAGGAGGCTGAAGGGAGATTTGATTGAGATGTACAAAACGGTGAGGGGCCTGGATAGAGTGGATGGGTAGGGCCTATTTACTTTAGTAGAAATGTCCGTGACCAGTGGACATAAATTTAAAGTGATTGGCAGGAAGATTAGAGGGGAGCTGAGGTAAGTTTTTTTTAACCAGAGGGTTGCGTGGGGTCTATAACTCACTGACTGAAAGGGTGGTAGAGGCAGAAACCCTCAACTCATTTAAAAGGTGCCTGGATATGTACCTCAAGTGCTAGAACCTCCAGTGCTACAGACCAAATGCTCTTTTGACCAGCACAGACACAATGGGTGGAGTGGCCTCCTTCAGCACCATAGATTTTCCAAGCTTTTTGAATTTCCCAAATATCTGAAAAAGAGGAATGTGCAGGGATGTGGGGGAGAGGGCAGGGAGTGGCAGTACATGAATTGCTGCTTAGGAGAGCCAGTATGGACATGGTGGACTAAATAGCCATCTTCTGTGCTGTAACGATTCTCTGATTCTATGATATATACATATAAAAGAGCAAATCAGAGACTGGAAATTCTGAGGTGGGTAACTCACCTCCTGACTCCTCAAAGCCTGTCCACCATCTACAAGGCACAAGTCAGGAGTGTGATGGAATACTCCCCACTTGCCTGGATGAATGCGGCTCCCACAACACTCAAGAAGCTTGACACCGTCCAGGACAAAGCAGCCGCCTTGATTGACACGCCTTCCATCACCTTCAATATTTACTCCCTCCACCATTGACGCAGCAGTGTGTACCATCTATAAGATGCACTACAGGAACTCGAAAAAGGCTCCTTCAGTAGAACTTTCCAAACCTGCAAATCTACCACCTGAATAGACAATAGCGGTAGACACATGGGAACACCACTGCCTGCAATTTCCCCTCCAAATCACTCACTATACTGATTTGGAAATATATCGGCCGTTCCCTCACTGTCGCTGGGTCAAAATCCTGGAACTCCCTCCCTAACAGCACTGTGGGTGTACCTACATTGCATGGATTGCAGCAGTTCAAGAAGGCAGCTCACCTCCTCTGAAGGGCAATTAGGGATGGGCAATAAATGCTGGCCCAGCCAGAGAAGCCCACATCCCTGTGAATGAATAAAAAATGTGACCAAAATCTTGATCTGGGGCACAGGTTTTAAGGAGGGGAGGAAGGTAAGGAGGCAACGAGGTTTAGGGAGGGAATTCCTGGACCTTGGGCCCATGGCTGTTGAAGGGACACTTGGAGTGGTGGAATTCGGGGGGAGGTGCAGGAGATCAGAATCGGAAGAGGGCGGAGGTATCAGAGGAATGTAGGGTCTGAAGAGGTTACAGGACTAGAGAGGGGTGAAACTGTGGAGGGGTTTGAACACAAGGATGAGAATGCGCAGAGGTTGAAACAAATTGCTACTAAGACTACTAAATTTGTTCGCACAGTGAGTCCTGGAATTGATACTTCTGCCTAAACAGAAATGGCCCAATTTGGCTGTGTTTATTTTTACCCTTTGGACTGTTGTTGTATTCTTGGAACAATGCGCTGAAATATTGAACATTGTGTAAAGTTAAATTAATTCAAACCTTGTTAATTCTGCATTTTAATCAAACGGAGAGATGCTCAAGCAGTAATTAAACTAGTGATTGTGTTAGCTAATGGGAGATACCAGAAAACAAATTAAGTTGGTTTGCAGAAACCAATTGTACTGTATGAAAGTAATTGTCTTTGACTGAAACAACATAGCACGCTAATTGCAAACGTACTTTTAAACGAGGATTGGAACATTTTTTAAAGGCAACCTCCATTATTTATGGGCATTACTTAGAAAGATTTCTGAAGCGTCAAAATGTGTCTTTGTATTTTTCCTTTGGAAATTTATTACATTCCACAGGCTGCCAATATGTGCCAATATTACTGAGTTGCAATTGAAGTTTTGCATGGTGTTGCGAATATCTAGTTCATAATTCATATGTTTTGGAATGTGGCTTTTGGCTTTGGAAATGAAAGATTTAACTGTAGAAAACAGGGGGCCGTCTGTTTGAGAGACTGTTGAGCACCCCAGAAGTAAATGCATTTCAGACGGGCTTGGCGTTTGTTGGGGCATATTGACTTAAAAGGTTGGGGCATATTGACTTCAGAGATGAGCAGGTAAGAGGAGGGTAAGATCATAAAATGGCAAGGGGAAGGGGGGTACTTACTTAGCTAATGAACTGGAGACATGGCGTTGGCAGTTATTCGAGTAAAGGATTTAAGTTATTCATGTGGTTTCCCAGAATTAAGGACGGCTTTGGAATTAAAAAAAAACGAGCTAATTTTCATTTTACCTGTCACATTGCCCTGGAGCATCGTGACTTAGTGAGATTTTTCGTTTTGAGTTTATCTCTGTCAATTCTCTTTGGGCATAGCCAGCAGGCAAGGTTGGTTGAGAGAAGCAATTAAGGGGATTTGGGCTTTACGTTGCTTGCAGTTCCTTGGAATTCAAGAGATAGAGCCAAGCCCCAATGTAGAGGATACCACATTGTGAGCAGTGAATACAATAGGCCAAGCTGAAAGAAGTACACGTAAATCGCTGCTTCACCTGGAAAGATTGTTTGTGCCTTGGATGGTGAGGGGGGGCGGAGGTAAAGGGGCAGGTGTTGCACCTCCTGCGATTGCCTGAGATCAGGTGCCGTGGGAAAGGGATGAGGTGTTGGGGGTGACTGAAGAGTGAGCCAGGGCGCCGCAGAGGGAATGGCCCCTTCAGAGTGCTGACGGTGGTCAGTGGGGGTAGTGGTGGTGGTGGGGGGGGGGGGGCGGGTGTAGGTGGGTGAGAGGAAGATGTATTTGGTGGCGGCATCATGCTGGAGGTGATGGAAGTGGCGGAGGACGGTCCTTTGAATACGGGGGCTGGTGATTGGAAAGTGGGGACAAGGGGAACTCTATCATGGTTCTGCGAGGGAGGGGAAGGAGTGAGGACAGAAGTGTGGGAACTGGGCCGGACCGGTTGAGGGCCTTGTCAACCAGGGGGAGGGAATTCTCGACTGAGGGAAAAGGAAGACATCTTAGAAGCAGTGTTGGTGGAAGGTGCAGATGTAACAGAGATGGAGAAATTGGAAGAGTTTTTACAGGAAGCAGGATGCGAGGATGTGTAGTCGAGGTCGCTGTGCCAGTCTGCGGGCTTATAATGAGTATTAACAGACAGCCCATTCTCAGAATTGGAGACAGAGAAGCCGAGGAAGAGAAAGGAAGAGTCGGAGATGGACCATGTGAAGGTGAGAGAGGGGTGGAAATTGGAAGCAAGGTTTTCCATTTCCAGTCCAGAGCAGGGCACAGCACTGATACAGTCATCCATGTACCAAAAAGGGAGGGGGGGCCTGAGTATTTGAACAAGGAGTGTTCCGCATGCCCAACAAAAAGACAGGCATGATTAGGATCCAGGTGGGTACCCATAGCAACACCTTTTATTTGGAGAAAGTGAGACAAGTTAGAGGAGAAATCAAAACAGTAAAATGCTGGAAGAACTCAGCAGGTCTGGCAGCATCTGTGGAGAGAGAAACAGAGTTAACGTTTCGAGTCCGTATGACTCTTCTTCAGAGCTAAAGAGAGGTAGAAATGTGGTGAATTTATACTGTTTGGCGTTGGGGGGGGCGGGGGGGGGGGTGGGTGGGTGGTGGAAGATGGAGCAGGTGAAGCTGGATAGATAGTGAAGCGATAGGTGGGGGCTAAGGCGTGATTGACAAAGATGTCATGGATGAAAAGACAAAGGGAGTGTTAATGGTAGTGGTAAGGGCTAAAGGAGGTGCTGATAGTGGCATAAAAGTAAGAAAGCAGAATGTGTGAATAGCAGAACAAGGGTCAGTACTCTGAAAGGGCAACATGGTACCAGTAACAGATAGCCCTTTTGGTGGGGGTGGGGTGGGGAGAGGGGCAGTGGTTGGGGGAAAAAGATAGAAAAAAAGGGATAAAGCAATGAATAAAAATGAAAATCAGTGGATGAAAAATAAAAATAAATTTTAAAAAAGTGGTGGGGGGAAATCAAAAAAAGGGTGGGGATGGAGGAGAGAGTTCATGATCTGAAGCTGTTGAACTCAGTGTTAAGTCGGGAAGGCTGTAAAGTACCTAGTTGGAAGATGAGGTGCTGTTCCTCCAGTTTGCGTTGAGCTTCACTGGAACAATGCAGCAGGCCAAGGACGGACATGTGGGCATGAGAGCAGGGTGGAGTGTTAAAATGGCAAACGACAGGGAGGTCTGGGTCATGCTTGCGGACAGACTGAAGGTGTTCTGCAAAGCAGTCACCCAGTCTGCGTTTGGTCTCGTTAAAGTAGAGGAGACCGCATTGGGAGCAGCAAATACAGTAGACCGAATTGAAGGAAGTGCAAGCGAATCACCGCTTTAACTGACAGGAGTGTTTGGGCCCTTGGACGGTGAGGAGGGAGGAGGTAAAATGGCAGATGTCGCACCTTTTGTGATTAAATGGGAAGGTGCTGTTGGAAGGGGATGAGGTGTAGGGGGTGATGGTGGAGTGGACCAGGGTATCCCAGAGGGAATGGTCCCTATGGAATGTTGATGTGGGCGTGGGGTGGTGATGGGAAGATGTGTTTGGTGGTGGCATCATACTGGAGTTGGCGGAAATGGTGGAGGATGATCCTATGAATGCGGAGGCTGGTGGGGTGATAAGTGAGGACAAGGGGGACCCTATCATGTTTCTGGGAGGGAGGAGAAGGCGTAAGGGCGGATGCGCGGGAGATGGGCCGGACACGGTTGAGGGCCCTGTCAACGACCGTGGGTGGGAAACCTCGGTTAAGGATAAAGGAAGACACTTCAGAAGCGCTGTTTTGGAAAGTGGCATCATTGGAACAGATGCGACGGAGGCGAAGGAACTGAAAGAAAAGGAGTTAAAGAAGAAAACAAGAGAGGACAAGTTCAGCCAGGTGGAGGGGGGAGGTGGTGGATGGGGATTGTTCGGGCCTCTGAGATTCATAATCAAATCATCTGTTCTTGGTGGTGTTGGTTGCAGGGATAAATATCAGCCAGGACATATCTGGACTGGTCCCAGTAAAACTGGTTTTTGATCACTTTGAACTGGCCCGAACTAATCGCCTACTGCAGTGACGATAAGAAAGATATAAAAAGAAAATACTCTTGCAGAAATTACAGAATTTCAGCTTTTGATTCCGGACAGCCATTGCAGAAGAAGGTCTAACATGTGACCAGATGTCAGCTAATTACCTGCTTCAGTAGTGGAGCAGTTCCTGAGTTGTGTTTGACGAGGGGCAGTGACTGATGAAAGCACTGGGATTGGTAAAATGAGCTAGTGGCTGAAAATTGTGGGCAAATATAATTGACATCATTAATATTGGGAACTGAGAACAGCAAGGCTATTAAAAGACTCAACTTACAATCTCTTTTTTTGCCTTTCTTTAATTCCGCAGTGCAGCGTAGGTGATTATCTATTATTTCTTAAGTAGCGTCTAGTGTGGGTGTTGTTTTATTTTTGTTGTGTAGCCATATGGTAGATTTTGAACATGTCCTTTTATGTTACAATCAGCAACAGCCCTGGAATGGCGCAGGGAGTCCCTGTGCCTTTCCCCCCCCAACCCCCTCCATCTCCGCCCTTCAGTCACCTCCAACTCTCCAAGGTAGATGTTAAGGCAGTTGTGTGAGGACGTTCAAGTTTAGTGATGCCTTTGTCATTCTGGACTGCTTTCTCCCCCACCCTCTCCCCGAGAAATATACTTTATGCAGAAAATTTACAAAAGTTCACAACGTAACAGTCCAAAATTGACATCATGTAAAGTGCAAACCAGATCAGTTTCTTTCAACACTTTGGTGCTCTCAGGCACCTCACTAGGTTTACAGTTCAATGTTATGTTTACAATATTTGCATCTAACGTACAGCCCCAGGGGTCCGACACAGTTTCCAAGCCCCTCAGTGTAAAATGGCGAGATGCCTTCAGACAGTGTCCCTTCTCCGTTGGGCCTTTGTGGAGGCTTCCCCAAGCTTTAGTGCGTCTCTCGGCGCGTAGCTGTGGACCCTTGTGATGGGCTAGTCTGCCACCCTCAATTGTCAGTCACAAAGAACTGTCATTCTGAACTGCTTCTAGCCATTTGTTCTTTAGCTTTCAAGAAAGAAAATACACAACGCCCACACACAGCTTTGAAGGGAGGTATGTGTTACCAGGAATAAGCATTCAGCGTTTATTACCAGTCGAATTTTAAAGTGGATGCAGGAAGAAAGCAACCTGGGGTTCATGTACACAAGCCTTTGAAGGACAAGCTGATGAGGCTGTTAAATAACCACACAGAACCCTCAGCTTTACAAACAGAGGAAGATTGCAAAAGCAAAGCAGTTGTGCTAAACCTTCATAAAACATTGGGTCAACCTCATATGAAACCACAGTTAATGGAAGCTTTCAGGACCTTGGCAAAGGTGTAGGGGGGATTTACTAGAACAGTAACAGGGTTGAGGGAATTTTTCAGTCTTCCCTAGAATCAGGGGAGGTGCCAGAGGACTGGAGCATGACAAACATTACGCCCTTGTTCAAAAAAGGCTGTAAGGAAGCAATTACAGACCAGTCAGTTTAACTGCAGTGGTGGGAAAGATAGATTCAGAAGAGTCAGCATGGATTTGTTAAAGGAAAATCGTGTTTAACTAACTTGCTGGAGTTTTTTGAAGTGGTGACAGAAAAAGGCTGATGAGGGTAGTGCTGTTGATGTGGTGTACATGGGCTTTCAAAAGGCATTTGGCAGAGTGCCATACAACAGACTTGTGAGAAAAGTTATTGCTCATGGAATAAAAGGGCCAGTAGCAACATGGATACAAAATTACCTGAAAAATAGGAAGCAGAGAGCAATGGTCAATGGATATTTTTCGGGCTGGAGGAAGGTTTGTAGTGGAGTTCCCCAGGGGTTGGTATTGGGACCCTTGCTTTTCCTGATATATATTAATGATCCAGATCTTGGTGTACAGGGGCCAATTTCAAAGTTTGAGGGTGATACGGAGCTTGGGGGTGTTGTGAACTGTGAGGAGGATAGTGTAGAGGACATAGACAAGTTGGTGGAGTAGGCAGATTGGTGGTAGATGAAGTTCAATGCAGAGAAGTGTGAGGTGATGCATTTTGGTAGGAAGAACAAGGACAGACAATATAAAACAAGGCATGCAGAGGGGGTGCAGGAGCAGAAAGACATGGGTGTATGTGTACATAGATCATTGAAGGTGGCAGGATAGGTGGAGCGAGCATCTAATAAGGCATATAGTATCCTGGGCTTGATTAATAGGGGCATAGAGTACAAGAGCAGGGAGGTTATGCTGAATTTATATAAGATACTTAGACCTCAGCTGGAATATTGTGTACAGTTCTGGGCGCTACACTATAGGAGGGATGTGAACACATTGGAGAGAGTGCGGAAGAGATTTACAAGAATGGCTCCAGGGATGAGAAACTTCAGCTATGAAGATAGATTGGAGAGGTTGGGACTGTTCTCCTTGGAGAGAAGAAGATTAAGAGGAGATTTGATAGAGATATTCAAAATCATGAGGGTCTGGACAGAGTAGATAGGGAGAAGCTATTCCCACTGGTAAAAGGATCAGAAACGAGAGGGCACAGATTTAAAGTGATTTGCAAAAGAAGCAAATGTGATGTGAGAAAAAACTTTTTCACACAGCGAGTGGCTCAGGTCAAAGAACAAAGAACAAAGAAAAGTTCAGCACAGGAACAGGCCCTTCGGCCCTCCAAGCCTGCGCCGATCATATTGCCTGTGAAACTAAAACATTTTGCACTTCCAGAGTCCGTATCCCTCTATTCCCATCCTATTCATGTATTTGTCAAGCTGCCTCTTAAACACCACTATCGTACCTGCTTCCACCACCTCCTCTGGCAGCGAATTCCAGACACTCACTTCCCTCTATGTAAAAAACTTGCCCCGCACATCTCCTCTATAGTTTTCTTCTCTCACCTTAAATCTATGTCCCCTAGTAATTGACTCTTCCACCCTGGGAAAAAGCTTCTGATTATCTACTCTGTCCATGCCACTCATAATTTTGTAAACTTCTATCAAGTCGCCCCTCAATCTCCGTCACTCTAGTGAGAACAATCCGAGTTTCTCCAACCTCTCCTCATAGCTAATAACCTCCAGACCAGGCAGCATCCTGGTAAACCTCCTCTGCACCCTCTCCAGTGCCTCCATAACCTTCTGGTAATGTGGCGACCAGAATTGCATGCAATATTCCAAGTGTGGCCTAATCAAGGCTCTATACAGCTGCAGCGTGACTTCCCAGCTTTTATACTCAATACCCCTGCCAATGAAGGCAAGCATGCCATATGCCTTCCTGACTAACTTATCCACCTGTGTTGCCACTTTCAGTGACCTGTGGGCCTGTACACTCAGATCCCTCTGCCCGTCGATGCACTTAAGTGTTCTGCCATTTACTGTATAATTCCTGCCTGTATTAGACCTTCCAAAATGCATTACCCTGCATTTGTCCAGATTAAACTCCATCTGCCATTTCTCCGCCCAAGTCTCCAACTGATCTATATCCCGTTGTATCCTTCTGGGTCTGGAATGCATTGCCTGGAAGTGTGGTGGAGGCAGGTTCAATCGAGACATTCAAGAGGGCATTAGATGATTATTTGAACAGAAACAATGTGCAGGGGTATGGGGAAAAGGCAGGGCAATGTCACTAGGTACAATGCTCATTTGGGGAGCCAGTGCAAACATGATGGACCGAATGGCCTCCTTCTGTGCCATTAAAATTCTATGCATCTGTGGACAGAAACAAAGTTTCATCCATGTACTGGACAAAACAATGAGGGAGACAGCCTGAGTAGGACTGGAATAATGAATGTTCCACATATCCCACCAAAAGACAGGCACAGCAAGGGCCTATGCAGGCACCCATAGCAACACCTTTTATTTGGAGAACCTTCTAACAATCATTTACTGGCTGCAGGAATGAGAAAGAACTGCTTAAATTGCTCCCATCCTGGTTCCGAGAGGTTGATGGGTATTTCATTAGCACTTATCACGGGTAGTCCTTTAGTAATACAAAACTTGAGTATTGCTGAGAAAAGATGCATCTTGAAGATTTTTGCGTTATACTCATCAGGGTACTTTGCAAGAATCCCAATTTAAGGGGAAAAAAACAACAATTTATACTGTGTGTGAAGAGAGTGCTGATTGGTTGGCAAGTGGACTCAGAATCTCTTCGCATGCAGTATAAATTTTTGTTTTCCCCTTATATTGGTATTCTTGCGAAGTGTCCTGATGAGTGTAAGATGAAGAGCTTCAACGTATCTCTTTTTCAGCAATATTTCCACAAGGTTAAAAAAGCTCCTCGTGCTGTTAAATTCCAGCCCTAACCTTTTGGCAGCATGGTTAATGGCCGTTCACTGTGCAAACCCAGCAAGTTCTTAGGGTCGAAGGCAAGATCCTGTTCGAAGCTAAGACTGGATCGGTGTAGATAGTGAGTTCTGGAGATTCACAATTCACGGCATATCTTTTCATCTCCTGAACCCGCTGGTTGATCCATGCATTTATAGCATGCATTGTTAACACAGTGTTAATTTTCCAGTAAGATCTGTAAGCCCAATATATAATATTTTAAATGTCAATTGGTTTTATACGCTGACAATTAAAAACTAACAGAGATATCCACGTGCTCCTTACAATAGGCTGATGCAGCTTCAGAAGATCTTACAAAATACATGGGAGAGAGGCAGTGTGAATAATAATTAACTGTGAGAGACTTTAACTATAGTAATATTTCACTTTGTTCCATCTTTCAATTTAGATAGGCAAATTATGTAATCAACCGGTACATTTTAATAGAATGAATTTCAAGTCATAATGATAAGATTTCCTCCAAAGTGGCTTAGAGAGATTTTAGAAACAGATTTTTACTTCAAAAATGTAATTAAAAAAAATTACTCCTTTCAATTTTAATTAGAAGAGTCTATTGCACTTATGATAGAAGGGGAGTTATCCGGCACTGATGCCTTAAGCTATTCAACTTGCAGGTAAACCTCTTGAGATCTTTCATAAAACGATAGCTAACACACTTAGAAAGCTTTCAATCGTCACAAGATTGCTGAATGTTTGCAGAACAGGGACAGGTCAACTGGTCTGTCCTGTGTTTATGTTTCTCCCCCCACTCTTCATCTCATCCTATCATCACATCTTTCTACTCCTTTCTCCCTCATGTGTTTATCCAGCTTCCCCTTGAATGCATCTATGCTATTCACCACAGCCACTCCATGTGATAGCGAGTTTGCTTTGATCAAAGAAGTTTCCCCTGGATTCCCCATTGGATTTACTGGTGATTTAGATGGAGGTTTCCAGGTTAAAACCCGCTCCACTGATACGATAATTTGATTTATACCGAAGTAAACAAAGAGGAACATTGAGCTCTTCTCGCTGGCAATGAGCAGATGGGTCTCTTCGTTCCATCAATCATACTGCTAACTAGCGGGCAACCTGATTTCAGCAGTTAAGAGGCTGAATTATATTTCATGGAGAAGGTTTCTGCCCTGTTTGTGATTTTAATGTTGACTTACACTCCTGACTCCCCAAAGCCTGTCCACCATCTACAAGGCACAAGTCAGGAGTGTGATGGAATACTCTCCACTTACCTGGATGAGTTCAGCTCCCACAACACTCAAGAAGCTTGACACCACCCAGGACAAAGCAGCCCACTTGATGCACCACATCCACAAACATTCACTCCCTCCACCACTGATGCACAGTAGCAGCAGTGTGTACCATCTTCAAGATGCACTGCAGGAATTCACCAAGGCTCCTTCGACAGCACCTTCCAAACCCACGACCACTACCATCTAGAAGGACAAGGGCAGCAGACACGAGGGAACATCACCGCCTGCAAGTTCCCCTCCAAGTCGCTCACCATCCT